>NW_003852466.1:9841192-9845799 GCF_000181295.1 Otolemur garnettii
ATGTGTTGTTGAGTTCTGTTTGCTAGCATCTTATTGAGTATTTCTGTATTGATATTCAGTAATGATATCTGTCTACAGTTTTCTTTCTTCGTTAGGTCATTTCGTGGTGTGGGGATCAAAGTGATATTTTCTTCATAGAATGTGTTGGGGAGTATGCCTTCTTTCTCCATGTTTTGGAAAAGGTTATGTACTAGTTCCTCTTCAAAGCTTTGATAGAATTCTGGTGTGAAGCCATCTGGTCCCTGACTTTTCTTTTTTGGGAGATTTCATATAGCTGATGCTATTTCAGTGCTTGATATGGATCTATTCAAACTTTCTTATTATTTCTTGTTGAGTGTATGTAGGTGGCATTCTTCCAGGTATTGGTACTTCCAGGTATTTTCTCCAGACTGTCATATTTCTGAGAATAGAGTTTTGGGGGGTTTTTTGTAGTAATCATTAAGGATTTTTTTGAATTTCAGAGATGTCTGTCTTTTCCTCCATTCTATTCATCTTATTTGCTATCCATATTCTGAATTCTATTTCTGACATTTCAGCCATTCAGTTGTATCACTTTTGTCATTCCTTTGGGGGGCGGGATTGATTTACTTTGATAATTCATGTTGCCAGAGTTCTTCTGTAGGTTCCACCCCATGATTATTTTCCACCATTTGGTTATTAAAACTGGTAGGGTGTGATTGAATTGGGGGTCTTAGGTAGTAGAGTTAATCAGCCCTTTACCAAAGCTGTAGGCCTTGTAATTATGGCTTATCCCCTACAACCTTACAAAGGCCCCTTTCAGAGTTTTGGCCAGAGACTCTGAGGAACTACTTGGTGAGACAGTGGAAGCTGGCTCTGTTTTGAAATCAGTCAACATCTAGCCTATCCTAAGAAATCATGGCATTAGGTTTAAATTTCAGCTGGGTAGAGATACAGGCAGCTGTAGTACCCCACCCCCATCTTTCAGTTTTTTTCCCCACAGGTCAACTTCAGAGTGTCTCTAAGTGGACAGCCCCAGATGAGAGTTCCAGGCAGACTGTCTTGGGCATTACAAACCCTGCTCAACAGGGAGAGATCCAAGGATCTCCAGCAGCGGGTAGAAATCCATGGGCAGTTCTGTTTTGCAAACTGGAGAGGATGGTTCCCGGTCCCCTCCAGTGAGCTGCCAACCGCCCGTCAAAGTCCCAACTGGATGTCAGTGACCCTGCTCCCCAGGCACAGCCAGAGCTGGGGATCTTGGCTCCAGCCCACCGAGCTCAATCTGCACCACTCACCCATGCCTCTGCTCACCAGCTTATTTGGGGCCAGGGTCCACGTCCCTGCTTGCTGAGCTCACTCCACACCACGTGTCAGCACCTCTGCTTGAGGCTCAGTTGGAGCTGGGGGTCCGTGTCCCCACCTGCTGAACTCAGTCAGAACTGGGGTTCTGTGCTTCCACCCACCAGACACAGCCAGAACCAAGGGTCATCCCAGGCACATTACTGCCCAGGCACAGTAATAACCAGGTGACTGCTCCTCTTCCTACCATGTGTCCCTTTCTTCCTGTGCCCTCCTTCTTCTCCATGGATCACAGATTTTGTGCTGCTGTTCAACATCCCACTATGCCCGGATCCATCAGGGAAAGGCCAAACATTCTGGGCTTGCCAGGGCAGAACTTCAAACTGCCATGAGAGAGGGAAGGAGTTCAGAATTGAAGGGAAAATATTTGTTCAATTTTATGCCAGGCAGGTGGTGTCTAGGTTCACAAGTGAGGCCTCCCTGGAGAAGGAGACCCATATATAGCAGCTCTCTCCAGGGGGGTAAAATAAGAGGTCGTTTGTCCCCTGCTCACTTGCAGAGAGCCTGCAGTGAGCCTCCTGCTTGGAGGAGCCTCCTAGCCTTTCGTCCTCTAGGTGATAGGCTCTGTGCCTTAATTTGTTTTCTTGAATGCTCTTCCTTGGAGTCACAGCTTGCTGAGCTTCTTTCTTGACTCAGCTCCCCACCTTTGGCTTCACAGAGTCCAATTCTATCCATTTTTTTTTTCCTTTGGTCAGAAGCCTCTACTGGGTGTTGCTTCTAGTTGGCTATCTTCCCTACACCCCACTCTTACACATTTACCTTAATATTTTAGCTTAGTATATGAACCAAAATATATTTTTATATGTTAAATACATATACATAATTAGACATGTACATATGAGGAAGAATTTGACAGTTATAAAAATATTACTAGTATCATTTTTATTTGGGGATTATAACACAAATATTTCCTTTTGATGCTTTGTATTTTGTAATTATTTTAAAAATACAATTTGTATAATACAGAAACAATAAAATTAGTTCAATTCTTCTTTTCTTAGGACAGTTGCTCTATTATATAATATATGAAAATCTAAAATTTCAAAACAAACACTTTTCGGACCTGTCGATTTGTTGGAAAAATTAAATGAGAAAACAAATGTCATGAATTTCATGCTCAAGGAGTGGCAATTATTATTACTATAAAGTAAGTTTGGGTTTCCTTTGAAGACAATGAGTTTGTTTGAAAGAATGTTGAGCAAAGAGGTCATGATTCCACTATACTTCCTAAATCTTTTCTATTTTCCTGTCAACTCTAACGGAGTTTATTTGCATACTAAAATCATACATGAATCAGGCTGGGTGGAGAAGGAGCAGAAGGAAAGTTGATGATTGCAGGCCGCCCAAAGGCACCCACAAGCTGCACAGCTTTCAGACATGCCCACAGCTAGATAGAGAACACACACACCAAAGCTTCATCATGTGTGGCCAGGTGGAAAGTCCTAGTGTTTGGCCACATAGCTCTTTTTATACTTACAATCATATTCTAGGCAACCTGAGATATAAATGCCCTCCTGATGTAAAAATCACTGTCAGTAAATTTGTTTTGAAAGTACTTATTTTCTTATCTTAAATAATTAATATGAAGACTTAATTTTTTTTTTTCTTTTTTGGTTTAGCAGGCCCAAGCCAGGTTCAAATCCACCAGCCCTGGAGCATGTGCCCGGCGCCCTAACCACTGAATACAGGTGCCCACCCAAGACATAAAATTTAATTTTAAAAGTACTGGAAATATACATTAATTACAATTTAAATTTATTTTAAAAATAATAATTATTCAATGATTGATATAGTATTTACTATATTATATGTAGTAAAATACTAAACCACAAATAATATGTTCTTAGGAATAAAATACTTTCATCCAAGTGTTTAAAATTGCCTACTTTGACAAAAATACTAATTCTAAATAATGGCAATTCCAAATTCTCTGCATTAATTTAAGACTGCTCTTTAAATAAGACAAAGTTCTTCCAAAAGATATTTTTCATGTTAAACCTCTTAGAAAAACAATGCTAATTATATATTATCAGAACAAACAAATTGTATTATAAGTACCTTAAAAATTAATAAAATTTCGAGCAAAGTGAAGGCAGTGTCTGAACATGAAGGCTTGTCCAGATGAAAGGCATAATTGCAGTCCAAGCCTGCTTCTTATGGAGCATGGTTACTTAAGCCATTAATCCGCAGCCTATCAAGCAGCAGAATGATTTCAAGTTGGATTGCCCAACCTATCATTCTGTAAGAACAGCATGTCCCATAAACCACAACAAGTAAAATGCATTCACATGAGTGAATGGCACACAGGCTTTCCAAAGTTCAAGATGGAAAGCAAGCTCATAAACTACTGGATATGTTCATCTGTGCTTGATTTCCCGGAAGATCACTTCTCACCAGCTCAGAAGCAGATTGTATTTTCTTGTAGTAGACCACTAAGTTCCTACTGATGAGAATGCCCCTTCGATGGCCCAAATCCAAGGCCTGTGTCAATGGGGAAACTCTTCTTTCCCAAACATTGGCTTCAGGCTGCCTTGGCTGAGAAAACTTCTGTTCCAAACACTTTGGGTTTTCTGGGAAGATGCAGAGATGAACAGCCAGTAGCCCCAGCGCCTACCCAGGCCAGTGGTGTCCGCTACAGCACAGCAGGGCCACTCCAGTCCAGAGGGGACTGGACAGTATTAGGCTGGCACAGCTGAAGTAGGTTTCAGATCCCAATAAAAAGAGATGTACTCCCCTTCCATGCCCACACTAATGCATCGCCCTTCCATTGCTAAAGTAAATCTAGCAACTGTTTCTTGCCAACCACTGCTGTTCAGCTGCTGTGCTGAAATATGCTGGTGACAGCAAAGTTGTTATCTCTTCCAAGAACTAACGTTCCCCGTCTCAGCAGTCACCTTGAATGTGAGGGTTATATTTCACACCTGTTTTATTTGCCAGCCTAACATATTCCAGGGGTTATTATTGCTAAAAACAATGACTTGCTTTGGACCTATGTCTTGTGGTAGATCTTTGGTTTATTGTTTATAAAGTAACAAGTTTGTGTGGCTGTTTTTAAGTAAACTTACTGAGAATGGATTCCGTTTTCCTGTTCTTTAACATTTCCTATTTCCTTGGTATACACATACCCTACCAAATACATTTACATGGAATAAATGTGCATATATAGAAGGACATTTTATATATTTTGCATTTCCATGGGATAATTTTCTCAAATATGAATCCATCACTTAAAGCAATAATGTTCCAGATTGTGCCTACATACATCAGTTTTTAATTATTTGTTGTCAAAA
>NW_003852466.1:9845849-9851680 GCF_000181295.1 Otolemur garnettii
CTGACTTAAGCTAAGAATAGGAATATAATTTATGCTTACTTGGAGATATAAGAAGATGCAATTTAGATTGTGTAGTTTTTAAGGAACCATTCATAAGCTCAAAATAAAAGAAAAGCATCCACGGATCCATACTTACAAATAAAATATTAAACATATAAAATCACAGGGAGAAGAATTCCAAATAATTTTGGAATATATAATTAGAGTATAAAATTCGAACTTTTTTGCCACCTTAAAGGAGACATTTATTTCAAAGACAATAAAATATTTAACCTTTTAAAACTACAGACCTATTTATAAACCTTATGATTTGAATTTGATCTGATCTAATTTTTGGCCTTCTAGCAGAAATGCCATGCTCAGCATTTTGGGTTTTGCTTGCCGTTTTAGGGGATCTGTAGACACCCTGAGACTTTATAGAGACTTCTAGAGAAGAAGATAATTAACATCATAGCACAAGAAATGTTGGATTTGACCTACTTCCCTCAGGTAGTAAAATGTATTACAAAGAACATCCTTCCTCAGAGAGGATGACGCAGCCAAAAAGAAATGAGACTGGGGGTGATTGTCTATGGCAGAGAGCACTGCATCTCCAAGAATGTTTGATACCAGATATTTACAAGCATAAAAATTGATATGATAAATTGTGCATTTCTAAAGAACATATCTACATTCAGGATGGTGAAATATACACAAAGGAAAAAAAAACTAAGTTAAGTTCCTATTTAAAAAATATCAGTTTTATATAAATAAGGTATGAAATTCAAATATTTTTGAGAAATCAACTTATATTTGTTTTATGCTGTAACTGTGGTAAGGCAGTGTCCAACTCGCTGTGTCATTCTTAGAATTAACTTTTATTCCTATAAAACTGGAAGCCCTTTGAGCATGGAATTCTGTTTTCTTTGAGGTGTTAGTTCTCAAAACATGTGGTTTAATTTCTATGAACGACATAAACGTGTCAGACAATTAAAAATGACACTTCTTTGTGTAGTATTTAGTCAACACAGCATTCATTAAAAATTGCTCTTCAAAATCAAGCCTCTGTCATCCTTGTTGTGTAAATGGGAAGCTCCAGACTTGGTACACAAGGAAATATAAAATACTTTAATTTCTGTTTTTTCTACATTGTATAGAGACATTTACTTCTGTGTGGGAAACTGCAGTAGTTCAGGTAAGGCAGGCAGACATCTTCAGCTGTACAGGGTATGCACATCCTCTACCTCCCTTCCATGTGTGTGACACAGGAAAAACTTGAGAGCTCATTATGTTTTTATGTTGCCAATAATCTGTGGAGGTCTACAAAACTCTGTGGCTAATCTGTATTCATATTGTCTCCCGAGGGGATAAACTGAATAATGTTACATTGAAAATAAAAAGCAGTTACCTGAGCAAAATAATTTTAGCACAATAGGTGAAGGATTAAAAGAAAACAAATAAAACCTTTTAAATTGTCACAGTATGAAAAAGAAAGTTGAAAAGAAAATTGATGCTTCTTCCAAGCACCCTAGGCTTTGAGGTAGCAGAATAAAAATGTGAAATAGTGCTCTATGAGATATAATTTTTTTCTTCTCTATTACTTAGCATCCTCTAATAATGGTTTATTATATTTTTCATTTCATTGTTTTACCTCCTGCTAAAAACTAAGTTCTAGGTATGTTTCACTCATTACATCACCCCTTGCACCTAGAGAACACCTAGGTCTTAGTAGGTGCTCAATTCATACTTGTTGAATGAATAAAAGAGAATACCTTACTTAGAATAGAGTTAGGCTCCTGTATTTAAAGTCTACCTTTATTTTGAAAGCAAGTCATTTAAAAAGAAAAAATAATCTAAGTTCTTGGCTTTGAATGTCTCTTGTGAAAAGTTGCCCATAGCAGGATGACCACTTTTGCCAAACCCCCAAAAAATAAGGCTGGGAGGGTTTGAGGATGGGGAGGCCCATGATTATATGTCTGAAGGAAGAACTGTTTCCAAGGACTCTCTAAGCCTCACAAAAATCCCTCCACATCCTTCATGCATCTCCTGCTTTGCAGGGCTTCACATTTTGCACACATACTTGAATTTCTATGACAAGGTTTATCACCAGATGTTCTTTAGCCCTGCAGTATTTCAGAAAGATGCACTTGAAAGGATGTTTGCTTGGTAATGGCATCTCTGCCAATGAACTGACAACTCTGGCTTTGGGCCTCTGGAGGCAATGAACTTTGTTTCTAAGCAGCTTATGTGACCTCTCTTCTTGCTAATGAAATAAAAGCTTCCCTTTTACCCTTCCCTCACCCGATGCACTTGCTGTAATAATCCTCATTTAACCTCATGAGGTTATATTTCTTGTCTATCACCTCTGAGTAAATGCAATGCTATTTGGAAATAATTATCTCTAAAGTCTTTCTTAAATTTTAGGTTGACAGTAGTAACTCTGCTGGCTTGAAAACTTAGAGTTTATCCCATACATAGAAGAGTTGGAAAGAATGTCACCTAATTTAAAAGTAAGTTGCCATCTTGTAGGAAGAATTGTTTCTGGGCTGAGACAAAACAGGGCAGGGGAAAGGAAGAGGAAGAGGAGAGAGATATGTAGCCTCCTGAAAGTCAGCACTTGAGACCGAGTCTAACTATAGCAGTGGCTAAGAGAAAGCAGTGGTCAGTCTGGGAGAGTGCGGTGATGGGGCTTTGAGCCTCCTTTCCCTGGTGGTCATGGAATGCCTGTGACCAGCACAGGTGCACAAGGACAGAGCATGGGCACAGAAGGGCATGCCCAGCAGCTCTCATTCCCTCAGCATGGCTGAGATGCCTGGGAGCTCTGTACCCCAAGCAGAAACTCCATATGGTATGAGCCGGAGACACAGGTGGGACCACACAGCAGACTCAAGTCCACGAGAGGGGAGACTGCAAGGAGAGAAGTCCACACAAGAGCTCATGGGAGCAACGCAGAAGTGGCAAGTAACCTCTGCAGGAAGACGGAAGGGAAAGGAGAGGTCAAAAACGCTAATTTGTGTATTTACCCCACTTGGCTGAATTTTAAATTAGAAGTGACCAGAGAGTAAAAGCCCTAGTGCTGTGGTGTGGGACAGACGGCTAGGGCAGTGCACTGAGGGACCCGTGGCTTCAGCTCAGACTGAAGAGAGAGGTGTCTTCTGAAACACGAGCACATGGCTTTTCCAGCTTATTATTAAATATAACCTTCTCAGTAGGACGTCTGCATTTCCTGACTTCCACAAGTGATCTACATCCTCAGAGTTGTAGGCAGATTTTGGAATTTAGTCATCCCATTTATCATTTAACACAAAAGGACATCATACATAGAGGTGCATGTTCCTGTAATTGTCTGTGCTCTTGATAAGAGATAGATGATTATACGTAATATTTCAGGTTTGCCCTTCTCGTGTGCATGTACATACTGCTTCCAGGGTAGTATTTTTATAAATGCAAATCAGAAATGGTCAGTTTTTAAATAATTTAATTAATCACTGCCAATTTTTTCAATAATGAAAGGGCAAAATCACATGCTATTCAAATCCCCCCCGGTAGTCTGACCCCAGCCTCCTTCAGGAGTTAACTCCATCCGAGCCCCTGAGCAGAACTACAGGTGCCTGCTGTCCTCCACACGGCAGTGCCCAACCCTGACCAGTCTCCTCGGGCCCACTGTGCTCTTTCTCCCTCCCTCTCAGCCTCCCTCACTTGCACTCTCAAGTTGCTGTGAGCTCGTTCTCCCCCCTCCACCTCCTGCCTTTACACCCCACCCGTCATTCCTTGACAATGCTACTGAAATGCTACTTTAACAGAAGATATTTATTTCAAAGACAATAAAGTATATAGCCTTGAATCTGTTTCATTTTAATGTTTATCTGAGGTACTCAGACATTTGATAGCCTTTAATTCGTTGAAACTAAAGGCTCTGCTCCCAAACAACCTCCTCAAGAATCCTATCCACCATGAAGATGATTTGGCAGATTCAAGGAGAGTTGGCCACAGGCTTTCTCTTCAGCATCCCCCGGCCTCTGTGTTCTTGCCTTCTTCACATGTTCAGCGACTGCCCTGCAGTCCTAAGGATGGAGAGGACATCGTACCCATTTGTCTCTGCTCAGCCTGGCAGACGGCCCACAGCACCTTTAACAAGTACTGTCCACACCACTGAGCTTTCTCATGAGGGGCGCTGTGTGCGGCTTCTGGCTTTTCAAACTCTATGGGAACCCTGGATCTAAAACACAATAATGTCATTTGCTCCTTCTGTGCTGTCAGAGTTCTGCAGCTTATTACCAAGGTTTTGTCCCGAAGCTCCCATTCAGACTTTAAAACTCTATATCTGGATCAGATATCTTAATTCTTCTTAACTTGAATCTGATTCAGCCTCTATCTTAGTTTAATCTTAACATCTTGTCCTTTGTTGATGAAATTTTGTGTTCACACTTTTCAATGATTTCCACATAAGTGAACAGAAATGCAAAAATAATGGAAATTACTAAGTCCTAATAAAAGGGGGTAGTTAGTACTAGGATGTTTTATACTCTGGCTATGCCAACATATAATCCACTGTCCTCACTTTACTGTATTTCTATAAATTTATTTTTATGCCAAAACTCAGTATACAAACATTTAAAGGAAAAATAACATCTGTCCTCAAAATATTCTCTGTTACCAAAGCCAGACAAGAAGAAAAAGAAAAGAAACTCACAGACCAATATCTCTATAAACTTAATGCACAAATCCTCAACAAAATTCTGTGAAAGTAAATTTAGCTATATTTTTAAAAGATCACACATTGTTACCAAGTGAATGTTCTTAAATAATTGTGGAATGGAAGATAGGTTCTCAACATATGAAAATCGATCAATGTAGTATCACATGAACAGAATGAAGGGAGGAAAAGGCAAATAACAGTCTCAATTAAAGCAGAAAAGGTACCTGAAAAAACCAATACTTTTTGATCCCTGATACACACAACAAACTAGGAAGAGAAGGAAACTACTTTAACAAAATAAAATCCATATATATATAAGAAAAATCCACAGGGAACAGCATAGTCAATGATAAAAGACTTAATTCAAGTTTCTCCTATGGAAAGGTCATATGTTCTTATATGACCAGAAATAGAACAACAATGCCTACTTGTCACCACTATATTTAGCATAGTATTGGCCTAGCAAGAATAATTAGGCAAGAAAAGAAGTGAAAGGCATATAAATTAGAGAAGAAGAACTAAAATTATCCGTGTTTATAGATGATATAATCTTATTACGTAGAAAATTCCAAAACTTTCACCAAAAAACAACTGTTAGAAATGATAAAAAAAATTAGAAAAGTACCTGGATACAAATACAACACACAAAATCAGATTGCATTTTTATACACAACAATGATTTCTGAAAAGAAAATTAAGAACACAATTCCATTTTCAGTAGTAACAAAAAGAATAGAATAACGAAGGATTAACTTGACCAAAGAGGTGAAAAACTTATAAATATAGTCTAAAAAACACTTCTTAAAGAAATTAAGGAAGACAGGAATAAATGGAACTATATTGGAAGACTTAATATTGCTAAGATGTCAGTACTAGCCTGAAGGATCTATACATGCAATGCAATTTATATTAAAATCCTAATAAGTTTTCTTTTTTGTAGAAATAGAAAAATCCATCTTAAAATTTACATGGAATCACAAGAGACCCTTAAATTACCAATATAAGTTTGAAAGAGAAGAATAATAATGAAGAACTCACACTCCCTGATTTAAAAACTTATTACAAAGCTATAATAAGCCACCAGTCTAAACAAAGAGACAGACACCAATGGAGTAGAATAGAATAGAGTCCAGAAATAAACCCTCACCTATGT
>NW_003852466.1:9851700-9861783 GCF_000181295.1 Otolemur garnettii
TTTCCACTAATGATGCTGAGAAAACTGGGTATCTATTTGCAAGAGAAGTGCCCCTTTCCCTTCCACTATATACAAAAATTAACTCAAAGACCTAAACGTAAGACCTATAACTAGAACTCGTTTAGGATGCATGCTATTGGCATGCTACAAACAAAATAAACAGAGAAAGAATGGAATAATACAAGAGAGCTGAGAATCTTCCAAATGGATAAAGCTATTAATCTACAAATTCAAGAAAATTTATAAGCCATAACCTCATCAAAGTGAAAAATGCAGAAACCAAAGACAGGGAAACTATCTAATGCAAACAGAGGGGAAGGGCACTCTGTTCAAAGAACCAAAATAAGACGAAAGGAAGAAAAGACGGGTGATATTTCTGTGAGCTTTTAGAAATATTTCCTAGAAATTCCCAGCAATTAACAGCCCATTAGATTCAGATTTGAAAGACTAGAATATGTTTGAAGAATACAGAAAAAAAAAAAAAAAAAAAAGCCCAGACCCCCTTTCCTTTTGTTTCATTATAGCTCACGTTTCCCACTGCTGGCCCTCATCACTACAGTATAGGGCAGCACGTGTGACCAAGGACCCAGGACTGGAGCAGGACTCTAGGGGTGGACGTGCATCCAACTTTACACAGCAGAGATCCATGAGGAAGGAGGCACCCAGCATGCACGCCGGAGAAGTCAGGGTACAGGCCTGCTGTCTTCACAGGGTGGGTGTGGGGAAGGGGTGAAGTGCACTTGACCATGCCTTGCTGTCCCCACAAATGTAGGGGACCTTCTGTGAATTCTTATCCCTGCACTGTATTACTCACCTTACCTTCAGGTATATTTGGGAGTTAGGTGTATTTGGAATTGTCATGAACTAGTCAAATCCAAGGCTCGGCATTTCTATAGAAAAGTTAATGAACGTACTACACAAAAATAAAGATTAAAAAGTAGACCATTAAAAAGCTCCCA
Organism: Otolemur garnettii; assembly: GCF_000181295.1. Classification (NCBI taxonomy): domain Eukaryota; kingdom Metazoa; phylum Chordata; class Mammalia; order Primates; family Galagidae; genus Otolemur; species Otolemur garnettii. The sequence continues at coordinate 9,852,660 of NW_003852466.1, forward strand.
TAAACAAACGTTAAGCTAAGAAAATATTACAAAGGATTAATATCTCCACTATATAATAAGCTCTACTCAAAAACGCATGTGCTGACCTGTCTGGATCTGACACAACTGTCACACCAAAGTCAGCACCCTGGACACAGCCCCAAACAAACAAAGCAAAACAGACAGGACATCTCCTTAAAAGATTCCTATAAATGTGAAACATCACTAAAAGTGACATTATAAATAATCTGTTTATTATGTAAACAGATTAAAACAAAAATGTGATTCTAAATAACTGTGATAAATACTAGACAGCACATTAATACGTTAACACACACCGTCATCACCCTTCATGAAGTCAATTTACGTTTAGGAGAATAAAGAATGTTTATGGTTTTTATTCTTTTTATAAATACATATGAAGAAATATTCAATGTTTTCACTGACTAGTATGCCAAAAAATCTACAGGCCACTACTGTTTTAATAATTTATTTTAAATGATTTATATGCTAAATATTAATACATATACCAATTATAATATATACAAATAGTAAAACAGTTATTAATTCACTAAAAGTGGCAAATTAGTGTCATGAGAAAATGCTTATGATTAAATGGTAACACAGAATAAGGTCATCTGCACATGCAGATGAAATTTTTTTATATGTTTAAACAAGATGTTTATAATATGTGTGCATATAATATACACATTCACAAAAATGTTGGCATAAATATGCCATCATTACTGCCACATACTTCATTTTTGAATGCTTCTCCACCTACTAAATTATGAAAGTAAAAATATGGAGGCACATAATTTAAAACATATTTTTTACCAACACTACACAGTTTTATGCTTTATTTTTCAGAAAACAATTTTCCAAAAAGATAAAAATTTCAAGTACGTGTAGTTATGCCCTTTTAAAAAGTGATAATAACTGTGATATAACACTACCATTTCACAAATTACTCAACATTTACAGAACATTTTGCTCTCAAAATTGAATATTTGCTTGTTATAAACAGCATTTTAATTCACCCTGGCTAAATCTTGGGAGCAATGATAATTATATGTTCCTTTTTCATTTGAAACTCATTCTGTCGAATGTTAATGATAGAAACCTCTTTAAAAAGTTGGACTATTGCAGATGCATTAAATTGGAGTAATCACACGACTGACTCTAATAAAGATTTATCTGGAAATGATTTGTTAAAGATAAATTTAAGAAACTGCGCACACACCTATTTAAGATGTCCTGTTTCTCTAATTCCTGACTTTTGTATAGTAATGTTTATTAGCATTAGCTTAGGAGTAATTGATAAATAACTATAGAGTAACATCAATCTCTTTAGACGGATAGGGAAAGTCGAGTATTCCTTTTTAAATTGCTCTTTTTCTAATTTAAATCCCTTTAAGGAAAAATTTTTGTTTTCAGTTAAAGGTTGACAGTTTAATGGAGATCTTACATGTTAAAATTTTATCCTAATGCTACTACTATTTTAATTGTTTGACTCTCACGTCCAAGGCGACTCAATGCCTGTGAAGGTGTGCTTTCCAGGCAGAGATGGAGGACCCTGATTAGCAGTGCACATTTTTTCATGAACAACTTTGAAGATTTAGGCAAGAAAATTGTGCTTATGACAAGAAACGTTCCTCCAGCTTCCTTAGGAGTTTGTGGACAATATTATTTAACAGATGTTTAAGGACCTAAAGAGATCCATACTCTGTAGGTGCAAATCTACCGATTGCAAGTGGGACCAGTGCGTGAGCAGGTGAAGATGGCACAGCCATCCAGAACTGCTGATAAAACGCTACCCTCACTGCATAAAGGGAAAAATCAGAAAGTGATTTTTGCTTCCAGAGCTTACATTTCAGCTCCCATTTTTCATTCTTTTATTCCTATTCCCTTTTAGCTTGGTTATTTCCCATGTCTACATACAAACAACATCTAAAATCATATCAGGTTGTTTTTCAAAACACACGCATTGACAGTAAAATGCCTCCAGAAAAGTAGCAGTTACAACTGACTGTGCTTTCTTAAGCTTTACTTTTTCTAGTACCAGAATTATTTGATTTTAACTGTTTCAGTCATCATCTCTAAGATTAGCGCATGCACACACACTACTATAAATTACAAACTTGAAAGTAAGTTGCAACCATTTACAAATGTCTGTGTTTATATAGTCAATGTGGAATCACTCCTGGCACGAATTCATCAACTATCAGAAATGACCATATATCAGACATCAGTTGAGTATTAAAGTACTGTGTTCTTATCCTCAAGAATCATTTGACAGTAGGTACAAAAAATAAGAAAAAATTGCAACAAATAATTCTCTGTCTCCAAGATGTAGTAGAATAACTTGCCACAAGGAAGGAGAAAAGAAGCAAGAACTTTTTGCTCAGGGTGGGGTGTGCGGGCGTCGCTCCCTGGGGAGGTCGGGAAATGGGAACATGGTTTTCTATTTGTCAGTCATCTGTAGGTAAAGAAAAGAGCTTTAACACTGCCCAATGACTAGAACTCTAAGTAGAGGAAATGCAGAGCATTTACACATGAGAATCCAGGATAGACTCTCCAGCGACGACTGGGGCCACCTCTGTTCCCAGTCAGGGATCCTTAGCACAAAAGTGCACTCAGTGGAGCAGCTACAGACTCCACGTAATTTCTTGAATAATTTCCAAATGGCTCTTCATCTCTCTACTTAGAGCAATTCAGGTCCACCCACTCCCCAAAGCTCTGCCTGATGGAAGGTGAGAGGCGTCACCTTTGGAGTCCTCAGTACCCTGCAGTGCACATTTACAGGAAAAGGGGTTTCCTTAGTCCTGCTTCTCTGGACATAGAGCAGCAGGCAAAGCTCACAGGCCAAAATACTGGAGGACGATGTTCAATCCCTCAGAAGCAAGAGTATCAGGAAGCCTAGCAAGACAGGGCAGCAAAAAAGCAGCACCCTGTTTTTCGGGCAGAGGGGAGCTGCCCGAGTCACCCTGCTGGCTTTCAGTTGGTGTGGCCTGCCACAGCACCAGGGGGAGCTGCCAGAGTCACCCTGCTGGTGGCTGGGTTGGTGCAGCCTGCCACAGTACAGTGGGGAGGGGCACTGCCAGAGTCATCCTGCTGGCGCCTCAGTCAACACCCCCCACATGGCCTGCCACAGGGCCTTGGGCCATCACTGCATTTACAAATTCAAATAGTTATCTTCTCTGTTGAGCAAGGACAAGCATTTTGTCAGCTGGCTTCATCTGGGCCCTTTTATTGGACAGAGCATGTCTCATGGGGTTAGATTGCCTAGGCTGCTGTTATCTTTAGAAGGGGGACAGTCGGTTTATCCAGTAGGCTAGCTACTGTCCTGAAGGCCTGACGAGGCCACTCTAAGCCCAGACCTAGGCACATAGGGAGGTAGGGAGGTGTCCAGATAGGTGTGCTAGGTGTCCAGGTAGGTGTGCTAGGGTGCAGCCCCTGTGCAGGGGTACAGCTTTCGGACTGCTGGAACATTAAGAGCCGGTGCTGCTCTGGCCAGGAATAACGGTGAAGCAAAGACGCAGCCCACAGGCAGGGCCAGATGGACCCAGGGGCATATAAATTGGGGATGCTAAAAAGGCCCAGTTCTATTATTAGTTAGTTAACATGACAGCAGAAGTTTTAGGTTGCAGCAAATCAAAGTTGGCTGATAATTTTTCATATCAAACCTTGTTTTAAAACTTTAACTCTGGTGAGTAATGTTCCAAGAGGCAAAGTAGGTTATTTTATGGAAATCTTGCCTGATGTACTTGCCAAAATAAACTCTAATCACATAAGAAGGAAAAACCCAATAGTAAGATTCTGCATGTGACCCCGCCTATGCTCGCCCTTGCCCCCGTCCTGATCTAAGTGGCTGTGTGCAGTGATAGAATTCCCCTCACTCTCACTGGTTCTGGTTGGCACGTATGTGTCTGGCGTCCACACACTGTGTATGAGGAGAAGCAATGCAGACAACAGCACACTGGCGCTAAAAGGCCCTCAGCTCAAGACATGTCAGTAGCTGTGACAAGAGAGAACAAGTCAGCTTCAGGGGCACTGTGCCTGGCGGAGCAGCACTCCACAACCTCTGATCACAGTCGTGAATTCAGTAGGTCTCCTTTCTGTTAGTCTTTATTCTGTCACGACTTTCGATTCATCTGAAAGCTTTGTGGAGTCTTCTCAATGTGCAGACAGAATAGAAATTATTTTGTTAGCTTTTCACAACATTTCTACAGGAAAAAATTTTTTGATTTTTCTCAACTTGCAGTTGTTTGCCATCAGCATAGTGGATCTTTATAGATTAAATAGAGGACTCCCAAACAAGTTTTTAAATTCAGTTCTGCTAGTAAGTGTGTAAAACAGGGAATGCAGTTTAAATACCTGCTGAGAAAAATCAAATAGCCAATTAGATACTTTGCGTGTGTGTTTGTGTGTGTGTGTGTGTGTGTGTGTGTGTGTGCGCCAGACTCCAGTGTGCTGGAGTCTGTGTGACGTGTGCTGTGCTCGCCCCACAGAGGGCATGGATTATCTACTCCTTCCATCTCTGTTCCTCTGTCCTCTGCTATTGCAGAGACCAGGAAAGACAAAGATTGGCCACTCCTCTCCCTCCCGTCTCTACAAAGAATTGTCATGGGCTGAGCTCAGGACAATGACAAGAGAATTTTAGTCTAGTAAAGGGGTTTCTGAGAAACTACCTCTTACCTGATTGAATAGGGCAGTTGCGGCTGGTTCCATCATCCCCTTTCCGTTCCTTCCTATCCTGAACACTGCTCTAGCATGACCATGATGTGACCAACATAAGCTAAACTAAAACCAGCGCTCTGAGGGGGGTGGAGGGAAATAGCGGGATATCAGTAGATGAGGGCACTACCTGGATAGCATCAAGCTAGAAACTTCTGCCCAGCAAAGGAGACAATCAGTAAAGTGAATAGACAGCTCACAGGACAGGGAAAGTATTTGCAAACCATATATCTGATGAGGGTTTAATATCCAGAGTACATAAGGAACTTAGCACAACTCAATAGGAAAGATAATTCAATTAAGTAAGAGCAAAAGATCTGAATAGACACTTCTCAAAAGAAGACATGAAATAGCCAACAGATACATGGAACTATGCTTAGCATCTCCAATCATCAGGGAGAGCCAAAGGGAAAACCTAGAGGATGTTATCTTTAGTGAAACAATCCAGACACTGGGCAAACACTGCATGATCTCACTTACATGAGGAATCTAAAAGGTTGATTTCATAGACAGGGGCTGGTGGAGAGGGGCACAGGTTTCAGGGGGTTCATCAAGGGTACAATGTCACAGTTAAAGATGAAGTTTGGGTGTTCTATTATTACATTGTAGGGTGATGAAAGCAAATATTGATACATTATGTATTTTAAGGTAAGAGAAGATTCTGGAACATTATCACCAAAAGAAATGATAAATATTTAAGGTGATAAATACGGTAATTACTCTGATTTGATCATTATACAAAGTACACGTATGTTGAAAAATCACACTATACCCTAATTGTACAATTATTATGTCAATTTTACATTTAAAAAGTTATTTTAAAAAGATAGATGTGTTTTTGGAGGATCCTGAACCACTGAAACTTTATTTTATTTAGTCACCATTTCTCTTTAAGCTCCATGGGGTTATAACAATTTCTCACACTTTCCTTGGTTTTGGAGATATCATGAGTCTTAAGGAAAGATGGCCAGGTATTTTGCAGAATGATCATCAGCTGAGATTTTTTCCCAGTGTATTTCTCATGATAGAGTGGGGTTATGGGTTTAGGAAGAAAGATCAAAAAATGCCATTTTTTTTGTTCATCATTTCAGTGGAACAGACTGGGACCATGACCACCACTGCGTGGAACAGACTGGCACCGTGACCACCGCTGCCGACAGGGACTATAATCACCTGGCTGGAGTAGGGTCTGTTAGGGTCATCCCCACAATGTTATGTATTTCTCTCTTTTTTTTTCTGAGAGGAAATTACTATTCACATTAAGGGACAAGATGAATGAGAAAATGTGTTTTGGTAAGCACGCGTTTTATTAGAGCTGCTACTACCCATTGATGGCTGCCTCCTGATGCTCTTCTCAAAGACACGGGAAAGATAAGAATCCTCAATTAATGTTTAACGGATTACCAGTGTTTATGAAGAATATTTGAATGTCATTATAACTTAGAAAAAAGGCAGGAGTGGTGAAATCTTAATTTTATAAAAGAAACTGAGAAGCTGAATTTTTGCCTGAGTTGTTTAGTATGGGGGGATTTGCATCACTTTCAATATTTCCATTTTGTGTAATAAGTCTAAGAACCAGGTTTTCTGACTTAATGAATGAGCTTAAATATGAACACATACTTGAAGTTTAAATTGTCTATTGGCACTAAGATATATGATTTTAATTATTGTGAAAATATAACTTTGATTTTTTTTTTTTTTTTGGAGACAGAGCTTCAAGCTATCTCCCTGGGTAGAGTGCTATGGCATTACAGCTCACAGCAACCTCCAACTCCTGGGCTTAAACGAGTCTCCTGCCTCAGCCTCCCAAGTAGCTGGGACCACAGGTGCCTGCTACAATGCTGGGCTATTTTTTGGTTGCAGCCGTCATTGTTGTTTGGTGGGCCTGGGCTGGATTCGAACCTACCACCTTAGGTGTATGTGCCTGGCGCCTTAGCCACTTGAGCCACAGGTGCTGAGCCAATATAACTTTGATTAATCATTATAATAAAACCTAATGGCATTGAGTGCTCTTGATACATAAGTAAATATAGATACACAGAATCACGTAAAACACATGAAGATATAAAGAATCTTTACTTTAGTTCATTGTAATGCCAGTAATAAATGCCTAAATGCATCATCATTACTGTATTTGTCCTAAAGAGCTTCTATCTCCACAAATAGTGACCAGGACAGGGAAAGTCTCAGCTGACATACCAGAGAGGAGCAAGAAGGAGCCAGTGATATTTATATCAAAAAATTAAAATTAAAATTAAAAAACCCTGCAACATATGCTACTTGGTTCTATATAGCTGAGGAATTTGCAAGTGAAAAAAGAAGCTAAATTATTGCCTGTCTTTCTCAAGACAGACCTACTACAAATGACTACAAGCTACAAGAAACAGAATTTTATCCAGTGTAAGGAAATATTTCTTAATACTGAGTTGTCAAAATTCAACTTCTGCATTGTGAAGCTGTAGCTTCCTTGTTATTGAAACATTTCTAGCAGCCAATTGTCTGAAAGAATCTTTGCAGGAGATATTTCTTAACCGGGTGGGAAATGGTGCTGAATAACCCCCTTGATCTCTTCCAAGCACAAGACAATATGCTCTTAAAAGAATCCAAACTGTACATTACACAGTCTTCATAACCAGCTGTCTAAGCTGCAGCCAGATATGTTCATTACAGGCCATTTCCTCTCGATCCCTCTGGCATTCTGTATTTTTCTACCCTTGCTTCTTAGAAAATCATTTAGTAGTTATATAAAGGTTTTTCATTTCAAAGACACTTGTTTTTCAGACATTTCATTATGAGAGGTAGAGATTTGTGAGGTGCATCCTGACAACGTCCACGGACAGCTCCCTCCAGCTGGCAGCCACTCTCACTGCCCTGTTCTGAGCAGGTGGCACCCCAGAGTGCAAGAATTTAACAGCAAGTGAATGAATGATTCTGTCAATTAACAGTTGTTTGAAGGAAAGACTGCTGAAAAAGTGAAGGAAAAAGGGGGAAAGGAGAGAAATTACTGATCACTGCAGTAAGAGAGGCACAGACACCACTCAACTAAATTCTAACAACTTCTGAGGTGCCACCTTGCTTTAGTGTAGAGAAAAGTAGTTGCCCACTGGGGATGCCAGCAGCCCCCACGCTGGAAGAGCAAGGTCCTACTCCAGAGTGTGTACAGGAAACACGTGCTGCTCTGCAGACACCGGGCTCTACAGAATAGTTAGAAAATGAATTTGTGGTAACACACGACAACGGCTTCAGGAAACAGATTCCCTATTGCTGTGTAATGCAATACTCCAAAACTTAGTGATGTAACAAAGTGTGTATTAGCTCACAGTTTTGTAGGTCAGGAATTCACATGTGGCCTAGCTGGGTTTTCACTCTGCGTTTCTCACAGGCTGCAAGCAAGAGTCACCTCCAGCTGCAGTCTCATCTGAAATCTGGACTGGGCAAGCATGTGCCTCCCAGCCCTCCCTACAGCCCACACAGAGGAGACAGGTGCACTGCCCAGTTGACCTGCCCACCAAGGCTGCCTCCATACCCAAGACGACTCACCTTCCTTCTGTATGCAAAATGCATTCAGCCACTTCCAAGGTTCCTCAAAATTTCACCCCATTAGAACACTAGCGTATTTTAAAGTCTTTAATTATTTAACATGAGAGGATCATGTAAATAAAAATTAGTAACTTTCTTCCTATGTTTGACTAGACTGTAGTTTGAAATCCATGATAGATTATTGTTAACTGCAGTCACCCTCTGTGTTGCCAAGCACTGGGTCTTGCTCTTTCTATTTAACTATGTCGTTGCACCAATCAACTACCTCCTCTTCTCTCCCCTTCTCACTGTCCTTCTGGAGCCCTCGGCAGCCTTTGCTCTATTCTCCATCACCATTAGTTCAGTTTTTTTTTAGCTCCCACACAGGAGTAAGAATATAGGACATGTTAGATTTGTCTTTCGGTGCTGGCTTATTTCACTTAACATAATACCCCTCAGTTCCACCCATGTTTGTCACAAATGAGAGCACCCCTTTTCATGTCTATTTTCAAATTTACTTTTATGTCTGATCATCTCTTGAGTGGAATTTCTCTATATATTTTTCTCAATATTTTCTTTTTTGCACCTACTACTAGCAGATAAACCTTCAACTCAGATTTCTACAACACTAGACAGCCTCAGAATATTGTGGGAAAAAAAGGTTCCACATTTTCTAAAGGTATTGTTTTCAGGATCTATTTAGAATTAAAAAAAAGAACTAGATCTAACATCTGACCATCCTAAAGAAAACCTTCCTAGATACTCTCAATATGCCTAATTTTTTCTTCATACTAATCAAAAGTATCAACCATGAATCATCAGTGCAGTTATTGTACTTTCTCTAAAGTCAATGCAACTTTCACATTTTTATTGCTAGTCTGATAACTTG
>NW_003852466.1:9862478-9863821 GCF_000181295.1 Otolemur garnettii
GATTCAAACCCACCACCTTAGGTGTACGTGGCTGGCGCCTTAGCCGGTTGAGCTATAGGCGCCAAGCCAACATTCTGTGCATCTTAAAAATGTTTTTCTAATAAATATAGGACCATGGGTCATTTTTGAGGCACTCCAATTATTTCCATAATGAAATGGAGAGGAATGCTATCACTTGGTATTTTGTCTTTCATTTAACTGAAGAAACATTTGTGTAAGTCAGGGGAAGGGAAGGAAACACTCCGAAACCTACTGTCCTCTTGTGAAGCCTCAACTTTAATGTGCAGACACCAGCAGACAGGCAAACACTGGGGCTGGGGACTGAGAGCATGACTTATGCCTAAGGAGACATAATCGGTCACACCCTTGTCAGGTGATGCTTCTAGGTAAAGCTTGGTATATTTAGGCACCACGAAAAAAAATCCATCTGCTTTTATGCACAGCAGGGATGCAATTTCACACATACCAAACGACTAGAAATGTACAAAACAAGATGCTGAGAATGAGCTGTAGAGACATGTCCGCTGAGGGGTAAAGAGCACAGCCTTGGGAAGCATCTGGCCTTGCCTGCTAAAGTGGAACATGTACATGTCCCCTGCCTCAGTTCTGCTCCAGAGCATCCCCTCGTGATGGCATTGTTTGAAAAGCAGGGTACTGGGAATAAATCACAGTCTTTAGTGGATGGTGGGCCTCCTATTCTTAAAAAAAAAAGGCATATTTGCCACCATTGTTTCTTAGATTTTAAAGCAAAATACATTTCAAAGATACACGGATCTGTTCATAAGTTGGTGAGATAGTTACAGAGTTCTGTCAACTGTCAGACTTCTGAATTTTCCTTAGAACTGGTTTAATGTCCCAGTATGGCAAGAAACAGTTGCAGACAGAGGAGAGGGTTAAGACAAAGGCATGAGTAAAATCAGGTATTCATTTATAAATCAGAATCTTAATGCACCTGCATCAGCACTCAATGAAGTGAGGTTTGGGATTTTGTATATTCTGTTAGATGATACTACTAGAAGCAACAAGGAGAAAGGATTGGTTGAATTATTAAAGAACAATTATAATGAAAGAGAGCAACGGTAAATAGACAGGAGTGGGGAGGGAAAAAAACTAGTGTGAAAAGAGGGACAATGCAGAGAACTCTCACCCAGTAGTGTGGGCGGCCTCCAGTGTGCAGTTGCTGCACCCACAGGGACACCCTCCCACTGCCCCCACTCAGCACATGGTCCTCAGTCTCCAGCTGGACCCACAGGGACACCCTCCCACTGCTCCCCCTCAGCACAGGCACCTCAGTCTCCAGCTGGACCCACAGGGACACCCTCCCACTGCTCCCCCTCAGCACA
>NW_003852466.1:9865493-9907665 GCF_000181295.1 Otolemur garnettii
GGACACCCTCCCACTGCTCCCCCTCAGCACAGGGTCCTCAGTCTCCAACTGGACCCACAGGGACACCCTCCCACTGCTCCCCTTGACACACGGCCCTCATTCTCCATCTAGACCCACAAGGACACCCTCCCCCTGCTCCTCTTGCCACACAGTCCTCAGTGTCCAGCCCACACTCTCTTCATCTAGCCTCCTCCTCCTTCCTACTTTCCAGCTGTAATTTTAAGGTCACCAAGGGTAAACCAGCAACGCTGTCTTGAAATGCAGTACGGCATTAGTCCGGAATACTTTTACTTAGATATATTTAGGGTTAATGTGCTTGCTTAGGATGTTTGGAGGTGGAAACCTATGCGTAGGAATATTGTTGAGCTGATAAACTTTGGTAGAATTCTCAGGGTGATTTTCTTTCAATAAGTGTTCCACACCACCTTTCCTGAGGGAAGTGAAAGTGAAGTTCATTCCTAGAACACGGAGCAGCTGATGCAAAGTTACATATATGTTGGGGAATTTTGCAAGGGCTGAGACACTCTATGGCCAGGTACTCTTTGAATCAGTACTTACATTGTGCTTTGTGAGGTTTGAAATGTTGGTCGCTATTGCTTGCAGCCAGTCCATGCAATCTTCAGCAGAGAGGCACTGGATGACGCCACTGCAGACCCCGTCCACAGCAGTGACTTGAAAGGCGTGCTGCCTGCGGACATGTCAGAACAAACCAGATCAAAACCACGTCGCTTATCCATTTGCAATTTACAAAAGTATCTGTTGTAAAGCTCTTCTTTCAAACAATATAAATATCAGCCTCCAAATTCATAGCTGGTTACTTGCCTTTATAAATATTTCATTAAGTTGAACAATAAAGATAGACCTAGTTAACACAGAATTTCAAATTAGTAGAAACCATCCTTAGACTCAGATAACTATGGAGAACCTTTAACTTATAAAAACATCCTATGTAAATACAGGAGAATCTAAAAATTTGTAGAAGCATTCTTGTCCCATATTTCTATCAAATTATACATAGTTTATTTATTATTTGGCTACCATCAGCTCCTCCTAACATGTGTGGATACATTTTCTGACTTACAACAGAGACATCATGAACATGGGCAAACTAGTATTAAACATGTTGTAAAAAAATCAATAGACGTACGTGCTCTGTGGGTCTAATGATCATGGTCTTAGTTTTTTAAGAGTGCTGTGAATTTCAGTAGCACCATCTTTTAAAAAATGAAATGATAAGCTTAAATATCCCTTTGGTCATTTTTGATGTTATTTTTTGTTAGAAAAAATTAAGGGGAACTTAATCCTAAATTGTTCACAAAAGTGCTATACGATTTAAAGCTGCTTTCTACAGCTTGAATAATTCGCTATTTTTTTTCTTTTGTATCAAGTTCTTTCAGTGTTTAGATATAAGCTTAATGGAAAGGAATAGATAAAATCCCCAAATGAATGGAAGCAAGCCACATGCCTTGTGCTTCACACAAAATTCCTCTGTTGTGGAACACTTCAAATAGCTTCAAACTGTATTTCAATCCCAGTCAATCATGAAGCAATAGAAAACTTGTAAAGTTCAGTATTCAAAATGCTGGGTAAATTGTATAAAGTTATGTGTTTTCTCCAAATGTGCATCTTTCCTGGCTCTTCTGAGTTTTGTAATGAGGTATTTGTGGATATTAGATATAATTTCACTTCCCCAAACAAAGGCAGACCCACAGGGCGAGTAAGGCTCAGGGTCATCACCAGGCCTCTGTCACTCTGCCTTCCTGACTCAGAGCTGAGTGCACAAAGAAGTTCTGGTATCCACGAATGTTATTATAATAATGATCATTATAATATGTTAAGTGTTATTAACATTTTTAGAGAAACTGCCTCTCACGTCCTTGACACAGCACTTTCTATTGAAAACACAGAAGTGCTCAGACACTTTTTTTTGTTTTCTCTACAAGTGCACATTAAAAGAATTTATGAAGTATAACTATTGCCTATCTCTTTGAAATAGAGTTCTTCTGAATTTGCAACAAGAAAAAAATACTTAAACATGAAAAAAGATTATAACTTCACATTACATTTTTAACTTTCATTTTTATGTCTAATAGTGAGTAAGACATTTAAAATATCCAGACAGAAGCTCAATCATCCATGGAAATGAGAAATAAATTGAGGCTAGTAATATACAATTCTTTCTACTCTCTGATTATCATAGCTATTGCTTCACATACCATCAATTAAAGCATGTCTTGAACATATTTGTACTCTCTGCTTTAAATGAATTATAGAAGCCAGATATTTTTAGCTGATTAAAGTCAATACACTTAGAAGAAATTCTCAATCTATGTAATCGTGTATGTTTCACAGTCCCTAGGTAGAATAATGCTGAGAGAGTAATTTTTATAAACTTAGGCTCATTATGTTAGTATATAGCACTTTGTACATTCTGTGTCAACTCTGCCAAATTGATAGAAACCCTTTAATGAGTATTAGTGAAATGCCTTAACAGTTCCTCTGGTTATGTATGACCTCTTAAAAACAGGCACATCATAAATATTACCGTTATCAGAATTATATTTCTCCTCTGCTACTGAGTAAAGGAAAGGATTGGCAAATTAGTCCACTCACTTGTGCCTCAAAAAAAATGAGAATAAATACTTTACAAATTTAGCAAGTATTTTGCTGAGTAATCAGTGGATACAAATATTTTTACATAAGGCTGAAGCTATATGGGTAAGTTTCTTTTGAATAATTCATTAACATGTAGCTTTGATTGTAATATTTCAGTGTGTGGGAGGAATATTTCCACATAGACTTATGGTTTCATTGAGCACTTAGGAAGAAATTTTGTTTTCATTTTTAGTTTTGGAAAATGTAATTCTTTTGACTCAAGATAAACAACAATAGTCAGATTTTTTTGTCTCATCTTATATAATCATATGCTTTATGAAACTACTAGGCTCCATTATCTCACAACTTAGTACTGTATGATATTAAACTTTAATAATGTTTATAAGTAGTCTTTAAAATATTCAGACAAAATTATGAGTCTAAGTTTTATGTGTAAATATATGTGCTAAAAGATAGTTACATAACTAGATAATATAAAGTTTTGAGTTCAAGTTGATTTTTTCACCTCTTCATAACTATTTTTTATAATTTTCTAAGCATTCTTGATCATCGTTTTGGCAATAAAAATTATTCTCAAATGTTTCTGAATTTCAAAGTACGTTTATTCATTTGAATACACATTTAATCTTCCGTATGTGAACAATGTACTGCTCGCTATAAAAAATCATGAATAATTTTCAGTCCAACATGTATACACATAAATATGCATATATTCAGATTAATATAGTTAATAATGCATGATGCAATTCATTGTTGATTTTCACCACATGCAGGCATGGGGGAAGATGTTAAATTCGTGAGGGTGAATTGGAGAAGACAGGCAGAGAATAATGTTCTGCCCGAGAAACAAGCACTACTGAGCCTAGTATCAATCTCTCTCTCCCTTTCCCTCCCTCTCTCTCTCTCCCTCTCTCTCCCTCTCTCTCTCTCCCGGCCGCATCGAGGTGCTCCCGAGCGGAGAGCGCATGGAGATCTGCCTGGATAATGCTTCTGCCTTCCAAGGAGCTGTCATCTCCCCCCACTATGATTCCCTGCTGGTCAAAGTCATCGCCCATGGTAAAGACCACCCCATGGCCACCACCAAAATGAGCAGAGCCCTTGCTGAGTTCCGCTGTCAGAGGTATGAAGGTGAGAGGCTATGGTGCCCACCCTATTTGCCTTGGCCCTTTGAAGGTCCCATGGTCATTCACATCCCTGCTGGGGGCTGGAGCGTGGCTCTACCTCAGTCTACCCTGCTTTGTCCTTGTCAACCCTCTGGTTCCTTCAGCCATCCCTGCATGTTAGCTGCTCCTGGCTGCCCCTCACCCACTCGCTCCTCCGCAGCCCTGGAGTTGGCGGGCCCAGAGCTCTTCCTCAGACCCTGTGCCCTGGCCCAGGGGTCTTCTGTCCACAGTGTTGTTCACGGGAAGCCCACACTCTTTCCTGCCCCTTCGGGCTTAGGATCTTATGGAGAGGCCCCACTTCTGGAAATCCTGACCTCACAGGTTTGGGTCAAGCCCCCACAGTTTGTATTTTGAACAAGTTCCATAGGTAATTTCTTATTTTGGGAAAACGTGGCCGCCCCAAGCCAGAGCTCAGGCCCTGTGTGGGTAGGGGCACTTCGTGTATGTAGTCAGACTGTCCTGCCAGACCTTGCCGCCTCCTCACCCTAGCCTGGTATGTGCATGGTGTCGGGGACTTTCGGGATAGCCAAGGGGTGTGGCCTGTAACTTGGCTGCCTTCATCTGGCCACCACGGTCGCCCTGCCAGGCGAGGACTGTGGCTGCCCATTGCGTCTTATCTGGGCTCTGCTACTCGTGTCTAGGGCTAGAGAGGAATTCACAGTGACAAAATACCACCTTTTTCTTAGAACCAGTACCTGCCCGTGTATTTGGTGGGGCCACCCTCAGAATGGCAGGGCAGGAAGAGCTGAGGGGATAGGACCCTTGGCTGCTGGGGGAGCTCCTCTCTCCGCCTCTGCTGAGCTCTGTAGGACGAGCTGCTCTGGTGGCCAGCTGACGGCCTCTTCCTCTCCGCCTGGCCATCCTCCCTGCAGCTGCTTTGAGCTCCTGGCTGTGTGGAGGCTTGGCTGGGCGGGGTTTGGGCACGTGGATAGTGTTGTCCCCTCAGGCCCCATGATCATTCCTGTCATCTTTCCAGACAGCTCTGGCTGTCCCAGTGCAGGGACCTTTCATATGGTTTGGAGAGGCTGGAATGCCACACCCGTGAGGGATCAGCCCGGAGAAGGAGACTGGTTTAGAGTGAGGTGGGCTTTGGATGCCAGGTGGGGAGCCATGGCTGATCCCCATGTCCAGCTCTGTGTGGGCTGAGTGGTCCTGTTAACACAGCGAGGACAGGTCTACAGAACTCATGGACCAGGAGGTGATGGGGATGGAAATGAATTAAAATGCCACCCTGGTACCATAAAGGAATTGCTAACGGCGTCAGGAAGGGTGTGCTTCAAGATGTGCTTCTTAAACGTGTTTATGAGAGTGAGGATGGAGTTAAAATTACTCCAGCGTGTCAGACCGAAGCAGTGAGGTACCTTAGTTGAGGGAGACAAAGGGAAGCACGAATTTTACACAGGAGATAACTCATCCAAAAATAAACATTAGAGGTACATAAGTCATGGCATGCCCAGAGCTTAGGGGTTGTCTGGCATGTGGCCTGTGCACACGCAGAAGGGGCAGTTTGTGCAGTTGTGGCCGGTCGTAAAGTTGCACCCACGCCAGGCGTGATCGGGAAGCACTTTACCAATCCTGGTACAACACGTCTATCTAACCCAGCTGCCAGTGAGAGCTGACAGAACTATGTAAGCATTGGTATAAAAGAAACACATTTATAGTTTAGAAATATCTCTTTCTTGTAGTTAAGAAGAAAGAAAAAAGTGAGAGATGTGAGAAAGCTGTTGAAATACACAAGGTGACATAGAGACGCCTCTGTCTGGCAGGGTGACCCGTGGGTATGGGCAAGAACATTGACTCGGATGGTGTTGAAAAGATGCCAGTTATATGGTTCAGTTACCAACCAGTGGGGCGCTGGAGGAAAGAAGAAAGAGGAAGAGGCCTCTCAGGTGCGTGGGGCAGCGTTTCACTCCATTGCTCAGTGAGTTCAATTGCTCAGCCAGGTCGAGAGCGTTCCTGCCTGTGTGGAATGCCTCGCTCCACTGCCTCATCCTCTCTAATTTTTCAGGGACAAAGCCCTGTCTGGTTACATCAGGAGCTTTATAAAACCATTTTTGTTACTTATTTTACAAACCCATCATTTCATGATTTGAAGCCAGATAATTTACTCTCCAAAGAGATAAATCATTCCCTAATAACCAGATGACTCCTGCTGTGACAGAGTCCATCTTCCCAGTACCCCCTTTGTATAAAATGCCTTCTATCCCACCCCTGGACGCCTGCGGTTCCTGTAAGTCATGTAACACAGTGGAGCTCTCTGACCTGCATTTTCTCTACCTGCAGAATAAAGACGGCAGCATGTACCTGTAAATCTCAAGTTGTGTTTTGAAAACTGTTAACTGGGCTTCTGAACACCTAAAAATCTGTTAAAGATGTTGGTGGTGTTATTTCTACCTGTCAAAACCCACTTCATATGTCAAGAACTTAACTCAGGCCACCTGGCCCACAGGTCCTGTCACATGTATGTCAGTGACTCCCTCCCACGGGTCTGCACCCAGACTGCCGGGTCCTTCATTGCATTACTTCTTCTCCCTGATGTTAAATATTTTTGTATACTTGTTACACACTGTTCTTTCTTACTAAGCTGTGAGCTCCTGGAAGGAAAAGCCACGTGTGTCACTTTCTTTCACTCACAGTCCCAGTACAATGCTGGAGTCTTTAATCTGCCCTGAAAAACAAAACCGAAAACTAAACCACCTCTGCCTGGCTTCCGCAATCCCCGCTGTGCTAACTTGAGATCTGGCATTATCCTAGACAGTTCCGATGTCAGACTTGAACTCTCAGATTTCTGTTCTTTAACCTTTTCCTTCATGTCATCACTGTTTTAACTTACTCTTTCTGCTCTTTTTTATCCTTTCCGATTACCCTAGTTCATAAATCCACTCAGGATATATCTGCATCTCTTCCTAGACTGGGCTTCCCATTCATCCATACAAATTATATGGGGTTTTTTTTCACCTTAGAATTTCTTGTCATTTTGACCTTCAGCTGTTCTTAATTTATTAATTCCCAGTCCTGAATAACTTTAATTTAACTTAATTTATACCCCTTTCTTCCTAGGATTCCCTGGCAGAAGTTGTAAATTGTGCAAAGAAGTCTCAATACAGTCAGTATCTGGGAATCCAGAATTTTTAGTTGCTCTTATACAGGGTGGCCATGAAGTTTGTGTGACACGAATTTTATGGCCACCCTGTACGTTTCTATCTTTCCATTCTCACAGCGGTCAGTCAGCTCTACGCACTGCAGAATCTCATCCCTATGTAGCTGTCAGTTTATCTATCTCCTCCTGGATAATCTAATTTGCATAATAGCTCTTGGATAGCGTCTTTGTTCTTCAATTCCTGAGTCCTGCCTGTCTCTGGCTTACTATGAACATACAGCTTTGCCAGCCAAATCTTCAACATCTGCTAGAATAACTACATTGTATGCCTTTAATGTATTCTTATTAAAGTTTAGATCTTATAAATATATTTTACATCATTTTATCAATTAGAAATTTTTCATTTGAGCCTAAAAGTTTACTGGAATATTCTTTTTCAAAGGTTATTCATTATTGATTTTTTTTTTTTCAATTTTTCAGATACACTCAAACTCCTTGGAATCCTGTACCTTCTCTGGCTGTGAAAAAAAATTACAATTAACATTAATGATAGACGTATATCATTGAATAAATGCAATACAAAGGAGAACTGGAACAAATAGGGAGTCTTGGGCCAGATAGCTTCCCCAGGTTGGGCAACTTCTGGTCAGTTTGTGAAGATGGGACAAAGTCAATCAGTTCAGTCTCTCTGTGTCCAGGTGTGCAGGACCACACAGCACATCAGAACACGGAAGGGACAGGAGTGACGGGCATCAGAGCATCTTAGGAGCCATGACTATGTTATGCTTAAATTTTACATCCCATTTGCCCCCATCACTTTTCATATTCGTCACATCCTCACACATGAGTCCCTTTCTTTACTGTCAATATTCTTTTTATAACAAACTATTTTTCTATTGAAATTGCTCCTATAATTATTCTCCGCAAAGTCACCCTGACATTAATCACTCCTCAGTCCTTTCAGCATTTCTCTTGTGTAGTTGATGTGAATAAACACCTTCTTCTCCTTCAAATTCTGTTGGGAATGGCTTCTGAGACATGATAGCATCATAGTTCTTTTCTCTTTATTTGCATATTTATTTCTTTTCTGCTTCATGCATTCATTGATCCTGCTTCCTCCTCACTTCCCCTAAAATAGAGATTCCTAAAAGCCCCATTATTCAATGAGCAGCCATGACCTGAGTGTTTACTCTGACACAGCCTAGTTACTAAAGATGCATTTGCTAGAATCCTTGCATTATTGAAGCACAGTTCTCATGAGCATTGTCCTCGCCTACTGTTCAGACATTAACCTTCACCCCCGCGTGCCTAATCTCTCACCAGCTCAGAATAAGAACAGGGTGCAGTCTCAAAGGAAGCTAGGGAGTCCCTTATCATTTGGTATCTTTAAGTACAAATCGGGAGGCTTTATTTCAAAGGTACTTTTTTTCCTCAGGACATTTCCTCTGTTCTATTTTGTTTTGTTTTATTTCTTTTTCTGGTAAAATACATGTATTTATCACCTTAACCATTTTTAAATGCCCCTACAGCTCAGGTATATAAAATACATTCTTAATGTTGTGTAGCCACAACCACCACCCACCTCCATAAGTCTTTTCAACTTGCAAAACTCAAACTCTGCATCCATCAAACAGTAACTGTGTATTCCCCTTCCCTGCTAGCCACTCAATCCTGCTTTCTGTCTCTGTGATTTTGACATCTCTACATACTTCACATAAGTGAAATAATACAGCATTTATCTTTTTGTGGCACAATGAAACACATATATATTCATATACTCATTTTTCACATAAGGAAAATATAATTTGAAAAGATTAAAAGACCACCCAAAGCTCCCATAGCCATTACTTCCTTGTCTAATACTCTTGACACTGCAATAGTATGCAATATTATAACACAGTTCAGAATTTATATCTGAATCTGTAATTACAACATGGCAAACATAAACTTTCTTGTCACCAAAATATGTTGTAAAGCTGAGGGTTCAAGATGGCTGACTAGACACATGGAATGCCAGGTCTCCTCAGAGTGAAGGCCCAAGTTACAGGTAAAGATTTAAGAATAACAAGGGAGAGGGTAGAATGCAGCAGAGTTCAGGAGAAGCCAAGCATAGAAAAGGGAAGAAGGCAAGAGGCTGGCAGATCTTAAGAGAGATCTGAGGGACCTGGTATTTCACCTGAAGGGTAGGTGGGAGTGTTCTAGGTCCCTAGCCCATGGAAGAACAGTATCAGAACAATTCAAGGGCTCCTCTGCCCTTGAAAACCCAGGCACCATGGTGGGAGGTGATTTGTGTGACTTCCTAAGGGCATCACACCAGATTACCAGGTTTTACAGGGTTGGTGGCCCTCCTGGGGTTCAAGTTACCCTGACAGTTGCCATACCTGGGAGCACACCCACTGGGGGACTGTGTCCTGCCCAGGGAGCCCCAGCCCTTGTGTCTCCACATCACCAGAATCACTGCAGACATTCTCAGTACCCACTTGGATTGTGGCAGCCACAGGGACAGCTGGACCCAGGGGAGTTGGCACACCAAGAGGCATCCCTTGGGACAAAAACCACCAGACACTGTGCTTTCCTGAGCCGCAGGTACCCCTTCCTGCAAGTGGAGAGTGGCTGTACTGCTTTCAGTGGTGACATGCATGTTGTGTCAGCTCTGAAGGCAGGCATGCAGCTCCATCCACTGCCCAGATGGCCTCAGCAATCAAGAATTGCTGTGAAGAAATGGATTTCTCCCTATCCTTCCACCACTACAGACACAGCTGCAGCTGCTCCCAGAGTCAACTATTCTAGAGCTAAGTATGGCTTTGGCCTCACTGGCGGTGTGTCCACCAAACAGGGCTTGCAGGAAATATGGAGCCTCTCCCTCCATCTATACAGAGCAGCAGTGTCCCTGCAATGTAGAGCAGGACAGCTGCACAGCCACGTGTCTGGGGCACAGGGTGGAGATTCTGCACAGGAAGGAGTCTGTCAGAGCATTCAAACCACAGCCTGGAGACAGATAGCAGTGCCTGTTCCACCAGAGTATCCCAGGTACCAGTATGAGTGTGACATGGAAGCAGATGTCCTGCCTGTCGAGGCTACGCAGCTTAGGAAGCCACACCTCAGCACATTTTACCAGGAGCTCCAGCCACCACTCCCTGGCCAGAGCAGGTGCTTTTTGTGCCTGCCTTTGGAGTATGCCAGAGAAGGCTTAGTGGCTCAGCCCACCCAGCTCTGTTTCCCCCTCAGAGGTTGACTAGGGAGTTCAGGCCACTGCACACCCACAGACCAGGCCATTGTTTGAAGCAACAAACAGCTTTTACTAGAAAACAAAGATCAAGCATATACCCATCTGCTTCTGCCCTAACTAGATCTTATCCATAAACAGCACCTATTGGCTAGAAGGTTGAGGTGCACAAAATACAAATCTGCTGATATAAGCACCCAGCACCACAGCCATATGCCCATGCAGGAGAAGGAAACTAGACCCATATCCCTCACCATTTACAAAATTTAACTCACAATGGATTTTAGGACTTAAATGTAAGATATGAAACTACAAAAATTCTAGAAAAAGAGAAAAAAAAAAGGACAATCTCTTCTAAACATCAGCCTAAACAAAGAATTTCTGACTTAGAGCTTAAAAGCAAATATAACGAAAACAAAAATAGATGAATGGGACCTAAACTACAAATCCTCTGCATAGCAAAGTAGATCATCAACAGAATAAATAGACAACTACAGAATGGGAGACAATGTCTACACAGTATGCATCTGACAAAAGACTAATGTCCAGAATCTACAAGGACTCAAACAACTCAGTGAGAAAAAAACAACCCCATTTAAAAAGTGGGCAATGGACATGAACATACATTTTTTAAAGGAAAACATACAAATGGCCAATAATATGTAAAAATTATCAGCATGACTAACCATCAGAGAAATGTAAATTAAAACCACTGGGCGATCCTGTCTTACACCAGTCAGAATAGCCATGAGTAAGAAGTCAGAAACTGTCGATGTTGGTGAGGATGAAGAGAAAAGAGAACACTTAGTCTCTGTTAGTGGGAATGTAAATTAATATGACTTCTTTGGAAAATAGCATGGGAATTTCTCAAAGAAGCAAAAGTAGAGCTACTATTTGATGCAGCAATCTCACAACTGGGTACCTACCTAAAGGAAATCAGATCAAAAAGAGACCTGCACTCATATGTTTATTGGGGCACTATGCACCATAGTAAAGATACAGAATCAACCTGAGTGTCCACCAACAGGTGACTATAAAAGGAAAATATGGTTATATATACAATGGAAACTATCCAGCTATAAATAAGAATGAAAGCTTTTCTGTTCCTGCAACATGGATAGAACCAGAGGCCATTGTCTTAAAAGAAATAACTCAGAATCAGAAAGTCAAATACTGAATCTTCTTACTTATAAATAGGAGCTAAATAATGACTGTATATGGACATGGAAAGTGAAACGGTATATTGGAGACTTAGAGGGTGGGAAGGCAGCTGCTTAGTGAGAAATTATGTAACTGGCATTACAGATAGTAATCAAGTGATGGCTACACTAAAAATCCCAGACTTTGCCTCTAGGAATATACCCATGTAACAAGCTACATATACACTCTGAATATTTAAAAATAAAAAAAAAAGATGTTGTTTTAATCCATGTCTACACAATAATATATGACAGTAACACAGGTTAGTTGCAATTAAATATAACAAACATTATTACATCATTGAAATTAATATTACAAGATTTGGCATAAAACAACCAAGAAATCATTGCCTAAATTTTGAGCTAAACTAATTAATTTTCTTTTCATTATGTGACATTTTTTTGTCTATTTTCCCCCCACTTCACTGAATCTAATACTACTAGCCTGTGAACTTCCCCAGAGAAAGGACCAATATAATTCCTCCCATTTACAGACATTAAGTCAATACTGATTAAATGAATGAGTGAACAATAAATTAGTTCTTGAATTTGAATATCTGTGAAATCCGTTCTGAATAGCACCATGTTTATAGCTGCTTATTACTGTAATATTTATTGAGTGTAATTAATTTTGCTTATAAAAGCTATTGATGTGTTGAAGTGCAATAAAAATAAAAATTAAGGAGGCTTCTGAAATCATTCAAACAATTCATTTTTTTCCTCAGAAATTGCTTTAGCTAAATGCCTTAACATAATGTAACTGCATTTTTAAAAAGCAAAAAGAAAAACAAAAAACCCCAATGTGTACATTTAAAAAGCAGCATTAATAGGAATATTAAGAGAGTTGTTAAGGCACAAGAAAAATAAAATCAATAAGAAGAAATAAAGGAAAAAATTAAAGGCAAAATACACGTTAATAGTTATATGAAAGCAATAATATAATATTTTAAAACATCTAAGATACACATATAATTAAAATTATATAAAAATATACCCAAACATAAGAAAAGGAAATAAAGTGTCCCAAATTTCTAATAATTTTCTGAAAGAGGGAAAAGTAATAAGTTGTGGTCAACATAAAGAACTGGGCCTACCACATTGATACATACATGTGGTGTGTGTCTGGTCTATGAAAATTAAGTCAACTTAAGGAGGTGGTCAATGTAGGGAGATTGTTAGCTATGGAGGTTCGACTGTACTTGGAAATATCTCCAGAGAATTCTTCTGACAAAACACACGCACATGCACACATGCACACACACACACACATGCACACACAACGGCCTGCGCATGCGTGCACTGACACACACACCAGTAGAACAAAACAGAGAACCCAGAAATAGATCCATGCATCTATAAATAGATCTAAATGATCTAAATAGATCATGCAGCTCCAACTCATCTTTAGCAAAGAGGCCAAGAACAGAGTAAGGGAAGGGCAGACCCTCGATAACTGGTGCAGGGAATGCTGGATAACTATGTTCAGAACAGTGAAACTAGACCCCCATCTCTCACCAGACATAAAAATCAACTCACAATGAATTAAAGGCTTAAATCTAAGACTTGAAACTATGAAACTACTAGAAAAAAAATGGAGAAATGCTCCAGGACATTGGTCTAGAGAAAGATCCCAATAGTACAGGCCATCAAAGAAACAAGTCACATGGCATTGCAACAGATTAAACAGGTTCTGCAAAGAAAAGGGAATAATCAATGAAGTTAAGAAACAACTCAAGCATTTGAGAAAATACTTACAGCCTATAAATTTCACAAAGGATTAATAAGCAGAATATATAAAGAGCTCAAACAATAGGGGAAAAAAGGCAAATAATCCAATTAAAAATGGACAAAAGAGGGCAGTGCCTGTGGCTCAAAAGGCGCCCGTCCCACATGCCAGAGGTGGTGGGTTGAAACCCAGCCCCGGCCAAAACCTGCCAAAGAAAAAGAAAAAAAGATGGGTAAAAGATCTGAACAAACAATATTCAAGAAAAACAGAAATGGCCAACAAATATATGAAAAAATGCTAATATCAGTAATTATCACTTAAATGCATACACAAACCTCAAGTCCGGTAATAACAGATACTGGTAAGGATGCATAGAAAGGGGGATCCTCAAACACTTTTGGGGAGATGTAAAACTACAGTCACTATGGAGAACAGTATGGTGATTCCTAAAAAAACTGAAAATAGAATTACCATAAGATCCAGAAATTCTACTACTGCGTATATATCCAAAAGAATGTGTCAAAAAAACACCTGCACTTCCATGTTTATGTAGCACTATTCACAGCAGCCTCTGTCATTTGCAGAAACATAGATAGATGGTCATTATGTTAAGTGAAATGTGTCCGGCTCAGAAAAACAACAGTCACACGTCCTCACTCATATGTGGGAGCTAAAAAAGTGAATCTCATGAAGATAGAGAGTAGACTGTTGGTTACCAGAGGCCAGGCAGGGTAGGTGGTAGGGGAGATGAAAAGAAGCTGATTCATGGGAACGAATTTGGAGTTCGATGGAAGAAACAAGACCTGTTGTTAGACACATCAGTACGGCAGCTAGGCCTAATTTATCATGATTTATTATACATTTAAAAATAACAAAAAAGAATTCTAATGGGTCTAGCATAAAGAAATAACAAATAATTTAGGTGATGGATGTCCCAAGTACTCTTATATTTTGTTAATATAAATATCATGATTTAGTTACAAATCATATTTTGTTTAAAATAACAAAAAAGAATTCTAATGGGTCTAGCATAAAGAAATAACAAATAATTTAGGTGATGGATGTCCCAAGTACTCTGATTTGATCTTTACAAATTACTTGGATGCATTAAATTATTATATGTGTCCCAAAACTATGTACATCTATTATGCATTAATAGAAAATTGAATTCAATAAGGTTGCATAGTGTAGAACTGCATTTACCCAATCATCTTGAGAAAATAATATACATAAATGAGGACGAGTTTGGCAGTTGTCAGAGATTAGGGATGTGGTGGGGAGGTGGGGAGGGGCGTGCCTGTGCGGTTACAGAGGGGCTACGGGAGGATCTACAACCACAGGCATGCTATGTTATGTTACAAGGTTGACCACAATGTCTCTGTTTTCAGTCAACAAATGGTCATCGGGTAGGAGCATGGACTCACCGGCTCAGATCCGTCCCGGGCACGTACTGAGAGAAGCGAGAGTGGAGCAGGGGGATGAGTCTGAGGTCGCACCACCGTTTTTCCCACCTCAAGCCTGGAGATGTCGGCCATGAGGAACACGATAATGTGTCCTGAAAATCAGGAGTAGAAACACTCAGAATCGGGTTTTTCCTTCTATGTTTTCAATTTCTGTGTCACAAACCCTCTTAAACTGAAAGAGATACTTTTTTCCTAAATGAACAAAAGGCTTATACATAGAATGTGATGAGAAACCTGTACTCTTGACACTGAATTTGTATTTGCTAACTCCTTTATTAATGGAATTTGGTGAGAAGCTAGAAATAGATTACTGTGATAAAGAATAATAGTGGAAATAGATTTTATAATAGGGTGGAGAGAAGGAGGGGAAGGATAAAAGTGTGACAGAACAAAATTCATTCAAGGATGGAAAAGGAACAAACTTGGAACTATAATGAGTCAAGGAGAAAAACAGAAACCAGCTCCAGTTCACTCATTTAGCCAACAGCTTTTGAGTGTGAAGTACCACTCGCTTGTAATTTATCACTTGCTCGCAGATATTTGTGAATAGAATGAACATGCCTATTAAAGAACTTTCAAAGCTGCTCAAGAAGCCTTCACTCCTTATCTGCATTTGATGTTTACGAGAAAGTTTTGCTTTCTTCAGGCCATGTCAAGCCAACTACTGCTGGTTTAAAATGACACATATTTTAAGGGGTCTTTTTTCTTAGAATTTTTTCCTCATACATAGAAAGGACTTATATTTGAATAAAATTTTGGTTTTTCACTTGACACTGAAGTTTACTATTTCAGTGTCACTGTTGCAATTTCTCTGTAGTACTAGAATATGGAATAATGTTAAGGTCTCAGTTGGCACAGGCTGTAAGTGCAGCAGGGCTCGGGGTGACTAGAGAATTCTTAATGCTATTTCCTTTTTATTCAATAATTTTTGAGAGATGGTATTAGAAGGAGGTTGGGGAGGTTCAATAGAGGGAGGGTTAATGGCGGGACCTCACCCATGGAGCATATTGCAAGGATACAAGTCAAATCTATCAAGTATAGAACACAAACGTCTTAACACTGTGATTAAGTAAATGAGGTGAAAACTGTTAATTAGTGGGATATAGGCACTCCAATTTGTACAAATAATCAACATATTTAATCCCACAAAGGCATAAATATATCCATGATCTATGTATATATGACTTAATAAAAGAAATCTAAATATTTAAACTATTAAACATTGTCGAACATTACTTTCAAATGTTAACATTTGTAAGTGCTCAGGAAGAAGAAACTATTATTTTCACTACAGGGCAATGTCCCTTGGCTTATGCATAATATGTTATTTGTCACAGATCATGGTGACAAAAATGTATTAGGTTTGTAGAGCAGTTTAGAACAATTGGAAGTGTGGAC
The DNA here is from genome assembly GCF_000181295.1 of Otolemur garnettii. Classification (NCBI taxonomy): domain Eukaryota; kingdom Metazoa; phylum Chordata; class Mammalia; order Primates; family Galagidae; genus Otolemur; species Otolemur garnettii. The sequence continues at coordinate 9,881,385 of NW_003852466.1, forward strand.
TGGCTGAGATTACTCAGTGAGGCCCCCTGTGGGTGACTTAATATGCCCATCAGCCTCCAGGTCACCAGTCCTTTGATGCCAGACAGTTGCTTTGCAGGCTCATCTGGTGGCTGCAGAAGTGCAAACCCAGATTTCCTGTGAGTCTCTCTCCTGGCCTCAGGTCAGTCCCTGCAGGTGGGTCAGTTCCTCCTGTCAGATGTTATAGGGGTCAGCGGGCAGTAGTCGACAGGGTGGTGAGGGCTCAAGTTACAAATCAGAATTAGACCAATTAGTTCTGAATCCCCATTTCCCAAATGACTAGTCCATTAACCTAGAAGCAAGTTACTGAAAGTCTCCATCCTACTATGCTGATCTTCAAAGGGGGGCTAATAATAGGAATGACTGATAAGAACACAGACAGAAGTGAATGAAGGAGTATTTAGACTATAGCCCAGTAAAGTAATTTCATAAAATTGTCAATATTTCTAAATGGAAATTTTACATCACATTATAACAGCAGCCTGATCAGAAGCACAGCTTTGTAGCTATCTGTAAATTAAAAAAATAGAAAATAATGTATTCTCAATAAGAATAGTAAGTTTGAGTAACAGAAAAAAATTACTTTAAAGATGAGACTTTAAAAAAAAAAAAAGATGAGATTTTGAGAAAGGACATTCTTATTCATACTAGCAGTAGTCCGTCATCACATACTGCGGCTGCTACTGGTGAGTATTAATAACACTCCCCTATCCTAAGTGCTTTGAATGTAACTTCTTTGAAGGACTATTGCTATGTTCATCTTACAGAGGAGAAACAGAAGGCTTTTTAAGTATTTTTTTTTTTTTGAAGTTTTGGCCTGGGGCCAGGCTTGAACCTGCCACCCCCAGTATATGGGGCTAGCACCCTACTCTTTGAGCCACAGGTGCCACCTGGCTTTTAAAGCATTTTTATTATTGCTTTCATACCCTTTTTTCTTTTTTTCATGACAGCACATGAGTAGACTCAGGTAAACAGACCAGAATTCTAGGGCTAGGCCAGAGCTGAGCAAAGGGACAGAAAGTGACCCAAGTCCCACTAAGCTACCCTGTAAAGGGCCCATATTGGCTTGGGACTAAAACCCCCTCCCAGGACTCCAAACCATACACAGTACTGAGCTGCACAATAGATAATGTTTAGCCACTGAACGCCAGCACCAAGATGGATGCAGAAGGATACCTCTCGATCCCAGAGTCAACATGTCTACCTCAGCAAAGCATTTAACTCTCCTAATCAGAGGTGAGACAATGGAAAGAATAATTTAGAGTTTTTTGTACTTGATTATTTCACACTTATATTATATAATTTTAGGCATATTATTTAAATATGATTCCCCATCTTTCATGAAACAATAGAAATAGGGCCAGCACCTGTGGGTCAAAGGAGTAGGGCGCTGGCCCCATATGCCAGAGGTGGCAGGTTCAAACCCAGCCCCAGTCAAAAACTGCAAAAAAAAGAGAAACATTAGAAATAACTCTTCTCGCATATTATGGTCCATGAATGAATGGGATAGAAAATGTAGAATATAAGAAAAGACACAGGCCATGAAATATTGAGGATGTGATAACCACCAGGAGGTGAGTGTAACTTTCAAAAATCTTATTGACAGACTTCACAGGTTGGCAGATTTGAAAGGCATGTGGCCTTGTATGTGACTTTGTGGTAGCATTTTGACTCCATGCCTTTCTGTAGGAAAGTTATAAATACATCACTTTCTTTTATGTTTCTTTCTTACAAGAAATATGAAATAAGCGCTACCTTAGTTATTTCTTTATTTTTATTTTTTCAGAGACAGAACCTCAAGCTGTCCCCCTGGGTTGAGTGCCATGGCATCATAGCTCACAGCAACCTCCAACTCCTGGGCTCAAGCAAGTCTCCTGTCTCAGCCTCCCGAGTAGCTGGGACCACAGGCGCCCACCACAACACCCGGTTATATATATATATTTTTTTTTTGGTTGCAGCCGTCATTGTTGTTTGGCAGGCCTTGGCTGGATTCGAACCCGTCACCTTGGGTGTATGTGGCTGGCACCTTAGCCACTTGAGCCACAGGCACCGAGCCTCTTAGTTATATTTGACTATAGGTTTGATGTATTTCAAATAACAGGCCTGTAATTTACAGTGAAATATGTAGTAGTATTTAAGTAGTTTTCACTGTTACTTATTTCATTATGTAAACATAATTTAAATTTGGTTTTTAATCTTTTTATTGGAATAGTAGAACTATTTTGAATTGTATAAAAGTAACAAAAAAAACAAAGCCATTTTTAGGGCATCATGAATATTTTTCAATAGTTTTACTCTATAATTTTAAGAAAGTAGCTTCCAAAATATTAATGAGAATGGACAAAGTATCATTTGCAAATACTTTGCTTTAAAATAGACTCTTTTCCCAAAACTCAACATGTGACACACAATAATCTCAAGCACAATTATTTTACCAAAGTGTAATTGCCACAGGGCAGAATGCTGATCCAGATTTTGTTAAGGACTTGGCATAGAAAACATTTGTTAAAGGTGTACAGTATGAAAAATGTTTCTCAGAGCCAGGTTAACTGATTACCTGAATCAAAGTCTTCTGCTCAAATTCCTTTTCTCCATCTTTAGAGAGGAGAAATTCAGTGGGTCTCAGCTGAGACTCAGATCATTTCTAGGCTAGGAAAAGAGGTAACACTGCATACTCTAAAATTGCTGATTTTATGTCCTTAGAGGGACTAGGTTATATTTTTATGCAAAATAGTGGAGAGATATTAATATATTATAGGCCTTTATTTTTTCTTATGTATGGGATGCTGCCCTAAATCATAGTAAGGATATTTCAGAAAACTAAAATAGTATCCATTTACTCAAAATTTTCTTCAAAGCCAGACATAGGAAATAAAAAGAGATTTCCTAAAGCTAGAACAGAACCTAGGATTTGCATACATCAGAGAATCATATGTTTCTCTTCAAGGAGACTGAGTGCCTGGACTCTGCAAAGATTCTATAGCAAATGCGCGTCCTCCTTCCACAGCCCACTGTCCATTGTCACTCCATGAGGGGACAGAAGACTTGTCTTTGAATTCTCCAAATTTTGTAAACTTCTCTACTCCTACATCAAAGCTTATTCAAAATAGAGCAGAGTAACTACAGGAGAAGGCTGTGCGAGTCTGCATGACCAGACTCTGATGGGAGATCAGAGCCCTTCATGGACATAGGAGCACACGCTCCTTGGACATCTCTCAGACTCTGCTGGGTTCAGTCTGGGCACATCTCCAGAGTCCCCACAGCTCTGGCCTGCTGCTGGGATGCTGCTGGCCTGGGCTTTTCTTCCTGCTTATATTATAGTTAATTGTCTGCATCTTCCTACACATCTGCATATTTAAACTTGTTGGATCATGGACCAGAACTAACTCCTTTCCAAAGTACCCAGAAGAGTATTCCACAGAGTAGCTTCTCAACAACAATGTATTTGGTCCATATGCACTGAATTTTTAAATTTATTTTGAATTTACTTTGCCTGATTTACATATGCTTTGATTTACAAGCTCTAAAACATTGTGATAAACCCCTTTAATTTGCTTACACCAAAATATCCTCAGCAACATCAAAAGTGTGTTCAATTCCCATGCTAAATATGGAAATAAAATGTGCATCTTGGAAATGAAAAGACTAGCTGCAGTATGACAGAGTTCTGACAATTTGTTTTTTGAATTTTATACAACTAGATTTATTTGGAGCAGTCATATTAGAGAATTACTGAGTGGTTTTCCTGCTCTAATTATAGCTTTCCAAAGGAAGACATCATTCCATAAATGTCAGTAGAATGAGTTAAAAACAAACCAGAATGATTCCTGCCCTGAGACCTCCTACCCTGATGTCTCATTATTGCAGAGAGTAGAACAACCACAACATCACCAAACAGCTTTCTCCCATCTGAATTCTGGTAGCTTTTATTTTTGCCTTGGTAGAAGAGCTAGACAGAGATCCTTGTATGCATGACATGCACAAGGGACATCCTTGGGAGAAACCTGTGAGGCCTGAATGAAGCAGGAGATATGGGGCTACAACGTGGCAAAGGTGTGGGTGCCTCAGAGGAGACCTCCATCTCCTCTGCAGTGCCGGGGGAGCCTGCCTCTGGTCTACTACTGAGGCACACATGAAGCGGGGAAAGGAAGTTCTAACTTCCAAGCAAAGGGATCCTACTGAGAGTGGAGAGCTGTGAATGGGGACAGCCAACACTCACAGCAGGTGGGGACAGGTGGCCGAGTGTGGTGAAGGGATGAGGACAGCATCAAAGTAACAAAAACATCTGGATGGGAAGGCAAGAGGCAGGCAGAGCAATCGCAAAAGCAAGAGGTAAGAAGTCTATGGAACGAGAAGGCAGCTGATGGGAGCGTATGTGTGTGTGTGTATACAGATTCATTTTCTCAGTAAGAAATCAATATTTTGAAAACCCCACACTGTACCCCAGAAGTGCATTAATGTACATAGTTACCATTCAATTAAAAAAAAAAGAAATCAATATTTTATGTCACTCAGATCTTGCCATTTTCTGAAGATCAGTATTTTTAAAGTTATATATTGTGTCACCAATTATTTAGCTGATAAGATGAATTTAAAAGGCCAGATGTGGTTGGTTTTAGAAAAGATTCTTACATTTATAGAGATAACCTTTGGTCTTCCCAAGTGTTCCTTTTTATAAGGACAAAAAAAAAAAAAAAGGAGGGGGCAGAAAATGTGAAGCCCTAAGGCATTTAGCTAAGTGATAACACTGGGGCCATTAGGTACAATGAAGGGCACTCAGGCCTGAAGATGTTCAAATGGAGTAGTCCATGCAAAGTGCCACAATTCTGAGGAGAATTTCAAATGCAGGATGAATCCTACAAGTCCGAAGAAAAAGCTATGTAAGTTCTGTATCCTAATAGGTGTTTGAAAAAGTAAAATAAATAAAATTCTATTCAAGGTCAGCTCTGCTACTCTGTGTTTGTAAGCACAGAAGATATAAGTTGGATCTACTTTTACTCAATGAGAATTATTTTGTCTTTAGAATGTGTGAATATTTTGAGGGGTGAAATATAAGAAACTTCAGAAATTTTTATAATAGCATAAAACCAGTTAGTCCACATAGAAAATAGAACTTAAAATTGCATTAAATGTCTGCAAAACAAACATGTTAATTTTACCTCTTATTAATACATGCACATTTAAAATCCATTACAGTTGAACATAATGTATAGATGAGATTTCTCACTTTGAAATAATTCTGTATTATGCATAAAGACTCTAAGAAATCCTAACAAATAGCAAATTAAATAGCTACTTTTAGCTAAGTAATTTCCAAAGAGAAATGATGCTGAAGCATTTAGAGCATGAAATCACACATAATATGCAATGTTCTAAAAGAGTGTATGATGTTACCCATGACCTCTCCGAGTTAACAGTATCCGTAGCTTACAAAGAACTGACTATATAAGACCCAGGAGCATCGAAATGGAATAAAAAATAATCAACCTACTTATTTTCCCTTCCTATCTCATTATTATAATTAAATTATGAAGAAACCACAGATTTCATATCTATCGGATAAATCAGATTCATCGCAGCTTTTGCAAACTATAAACAAACATAATTTATCTTCGTGTTTATACATATGTGTTATGTCTAGCCTTCTTGAGTTTCCTCCGTGTTATCTCCTTATTTATCTGAGCTGTGTCTGGGTGATCTTACTGTATTGTTGGGGTGGTAGTTGAGGTGCAAGCCACTGTCACAGAGAGGAGAGGAGGTGCCGCTGCTCTGGTCGCTGGGAGCACCTGCAGGAGACAAAGTTACAAAGTCACAGTGTTCAGAACGCTGTGCTACTGCAGACTGATGCGTACATGTTAAATTTTTATGTTGACTCAATAATATCAAGTAAATTAGGTACTAAAGTAAAATTTTATTTTATTATACTCAAAATTCCGAGCATCGCAAGTAAGCCAAGTGACTATAAGTATTAGGGCACTGAAAGAGACTCAGAGACATTTACTTTTGATTTCAAAGACACTAAGGCATTATTAAGGAAAGCATGCAATCTTATAAAAAGTATTATTTTGTTTCCTTATCCATGGTGGCCTATACTGATAGACCATACCTATAATAGTGCAATGTTTCCTTTGTCTTCAAGGCTCTACTTAATATTATACTTTAATCTACTCACAAATTCTGTCTTTAGAAAGCATAATTTTCTGTGATGCAAAATTGTGTGTGTGCTCTGTCTTTATGAGTGCACTGGTATGTCTTTAAGATCTCATTGAAGCTATCTTTGTGAAGGTGCAATGATAAAATTGCACCCCATGAGAAACCCCCCATATTTGAACCCTATGAGAAAATGACTACTGTCTATCTTAAAGCTTTTTAATTTTCCCTGATTTCACAATTTAGTAAGTATTAAAGTCAGAATTAGCTACTTTGTCTTTTAAACATTACCTATACTTCTCTTTTGTGACACAATATGTTTATTATATGAGTACATGCTTGTTTCAAGTATGTCCATATTGAAATGAACAAAATGAAAACATAACTTGTCAATTTCTGTGAATGAATCTTAGTCACTTGAGGGAAATTTAAGCACTTAAATGTAAACATGAAAAGAAAGTAGGAGTAAACTTAATGACCAATGCGTGCACCTTAAGAAGTTAGAAATGGAAGAGCAAATTAAACTAAACTAAATAGAAGACAGATGGCAATAGATAAAGTAGAAGAAAATGAATTATAAAACATAAAATAACAGGAAAATTAACTGAGACAAACATGAGATCTCTGGAAGGATTAATAAAATAATTAAACTCATACCAAAAATAATCTAGAGAAAAGACAAATAAAATATATCAGGGATGAAAGAGAAAGTTAACATATTAAAAAATAGTAAAAATGAAGAATAAAAACATTATGCAAAGTAAAAACTTAGTTGAAATTGACAAATACCTTAAAAAAACTAACTGAAACTTAAAAGAAAAAAGAGACTATCAAAAGAATCTCATATTCATCCATACATTAAATTCACACAAAAGAAAAATTATGATTCTAGGCTCAAATTATGTCTCTGGAAATTTATTCAACATTTAAGAAAGAAATATTATCATTGTTAAATAAATTCTCTCAGGAAATAGGAATTACTACTGCACTGTTGTATGAAAACATAAACTGATTACCAAAACTTTATTAAAAATTATGAGAAAGGTAAAAAATAACATCCCTCATGAACATGGACAAGGAGAAAATAAATCTTAATATATTAACAGATTGAATCTAGCAATAAAAAAAAATCACTTTTAACTAAGTGCTGTTTACTGTAGGACAGAAGTTTGGTTTGGTTTGATATTCAAAATCAACTTTCAAAAATTTGCCATTTTTTTCTATAGACCAAAAAAAGAAAAAAGACAAATATATATAATATTTCAATGTATCAAAAAAAAAAGAAATTCAACAACTTACGTTAATGAAACAAAAAGAAAAAAATTCAGTCTTCTATGACTACAGTAGAAATAGAGTCTACTTCCTCTACCTGATAAAGAGAATCAATGAATGCCTGCAGCTGATATCCTAATTAATTATAAAAGACCAACTTCTCCCCTCCCCTTAATATCAGGAGCAAGAAAAGGATATCTACTCTAAATACTTTATTTGATATAATGGGGAGGTCCTCACTATTTCAATGGAAAAAAATACTTTATTTGATATAATGTGGAGGTCCTCACTATTTCAATGGAAAAAAGTCTAATAAAAGAAATTAAGGAAACAGATTACAAACGAAGAAACAAAATTTATTATTTCCAGATGATGTCATTGTATATGTACAAAAGTTAAAGAATACACAAAAATCCTACTAGAATTAATAAGAAAAACTATATTGGGGCATGTCAGTATATAAAAATAAATTTTATTTTTACATGTGGCATTTATAATAAACTAAAAAATATAAATTACATGGAAACAAATTTAATAAAAAATATACAATATATAATAAAAAAAATACAATATAATTCCACATTGAAAAACACTAAAATGAAGGAGCTTTTCATGAAGGAGCAAAGAAAGCAGTTTCTGCTGATGGCATATACTCCTAGTAAAAACGCTGCAAACATCTTTGAAATGACAACAAAGATGCGGAATATTACATACAACTAGTGTGTAAAGACGCAGCAGGGTTTACAAGATTGTCTCCAATTTTGAAAGAAGTTCTACTGTGGGTAAATACTATCAAATGGCATCACATGTTTTACAGAAACCTGTCATGAAAGGAAAAGTCAGTAGACATGACAAACTTCATTGTCTTATTTTTTTCCTTTTTCCTTCTTTTTAAAATTTTTTTTCTCTACTAATTTGGGGTTTAGTTTGCCCTTGGTTTTCTAGTTCTTTAAGATATATTATCAGGTTAATTGAAGCTTTTCAATTTTTTTAAGTAGGCAATTATTGTTATAAACTTTTCTCCTCTTGGTACTGCTTCTGCTGTATGTCATAGGATTTGGCATGCTGTATTTTCATTTTTATTTGTTTCAAGAAATTTTTAAATTTTCTTCTTTATCTCTTCATTGACCAACTTGTCATGCAGAAGCATAGTGTTTAATTTCCATGTGTTTGTATAGTTTTCGGTGTTCATCTTATTGCTCATTTCTAATTTCATCCCTCTGTGGTCAGAGAAAATACTTTATTGTTTTATTTTTAAAAATCACCCCAGCCACGTTAACATTCAATACAACCCTAATCAGTAAGCAACCACCAACACCAGAGCAAAAGACGCTTCCTTTAGCTGCTAAGGTATGACTCATTCAAGTCTCTGATGGTCATTAGCATTTATAAGCAATATAATATTGTTAAATTAAGGTATGTACAGCAGCATTTTATTGATACAATGCTATTAACATTTAATAGACTACAGCATAGTGTAAACATAACTTTTATATGGGCTAAGAAACAAAAACATTTCTGGGACTTGCTTTATTGTGATACTCACTTTATTATAGTATTCTAGAATTGAACTCGCAAAATTTTCTGGGTATGCCTTGTATATATTATCTACCAGAGACTCTAGATTCAAGGACCCACAGAGGCTGAAACTGAAATGACTGTGCAATATAATTCATGCAAATGGTAACTAAAAGAGAGTAGGGTGGCCATTCTTATTCCCAAAAAAGACAAAATAATCTTTAAATAAAATCAGTCACAAGAGACAAAGGAGGACATTATATAATGGAAAAAGAGTCAATTCACGAAGAAGATATGCCAATTATAAAAATATATCTACCTAATAGCAGAGTACCCAAATACATGTATATGAAGGAAACATTGACAGAATTAAAGGTAGAGACACATGAGACAATAATAGTTTGATATTTAAGTACTCAACTTCCAATAATTTATAGAACATCTAGACAGAAAAAACTTAAAGGAACAAAGTACTTGGACTACATTATAGACCAATTTGGCTTAAAACATACAGAAATACAGCACCCTCCACCCCCAAGTAACAAAATATACCTCTCATGTGCATGAGAAACATCCTCCCTAATAGCTCATATGTTAAGTCACAAAATAAATTTTTAAAAATTTTAAAATATGGAAATATTATATATAACTTTTCTAATAAAATGGAATAAAACTGGAATTCAATAGCAGAAAGACAACTGGAAAATTCAAAAATATGTGGAAAGTAAACAAGACACTTTTAAATAATCAATAAGTCAAAGAAAAAAATCACAACAAAATTTTTAAAAATCTTGAGATTTTTCAAGATGGTTGACTAGAAATATCAAATACCAGTTCTTCTTAGAAAGAAGATTGAAAGTTATAAGGTAATAATTATCACCTGAGTGGAATACTAAGGGAAGAATGCTAGAATCCAGCAGAAAATCTGGAAGCAGCAGCTCAGGCATAGGAAAAAAACAAAAAACCAGACAAGGACAACAAAAACACAAGAGTTTGGTAGAGATTGAACCCCAAGAAGCTTGAAGTATTGTGGAAAAATAGATGAAGGTGATCTTTGCTCCACTCACCCCTGAAGCAGAATTCTGGCTTCCAAACTGTTGGAGACTCCTCCAGATAAACCCAAATAGTCCTGTGGGCAGTGATTTTGGTACTTCTGGAGGGCAGAGCTGCCAGCATGCACCAGCTCACTCTCCATCCCCTCAGGTCTGAGCTGAGATAGCAAATGTTACATATTTCATGCACTCTCTGTGGCCTTCTGTTTTGCCCAGGGAGTTTTAGCCTTTGTGTGGCCTCATCACTTGCCTCTAAACATTTCCAAGCAACTGCCTGGCCTGCAGCAACCTCCAGGGTTTTCAATACCCAGTGCAGCAGAGAACGCTTTGAATTCTAACCTGCAAAGTGGGCTGCCCCTGGAGGAAGGCAAAGTCAGTGCTAAAGTGCCCCTTGGAACAAAGGATACCAGAGCATTCTCATTCTTCTGCCAAGAACTCCCCAGTTGTGAGCTAAATGTGGCTGTGCCCTGTCCCAGTGGAGATGCAGGCAATGCACTGAGTTCTGCAGTGGAGGACTGGGGTTCTGCCCCAGTGACCAGGCAGCACCAGCACCTGGGAATTGATGTGTAGCGGGGAGACACATCCTCTTGCCCCACTCACTGCTGTCCATATAGCTATAGCTGTTCCCATGGGAGGGGGCACATGGTAGGACAGCAAATCCTGGGTTATTAGGGACAGATGAACCCCCATTGATAGTGTGCCCACCACTCACAGGCTTATTTGAAAGTCAGGACTCATCCCACTGCCTACAAGGAATGGCAGAAAAATACAAATGACCCACAAAACTCTGTTTTGGCCTGAGGAAATAAGGTTTTCCTCACGACCTTTCAGTATAAATATGTAGGACAGGTGTTTTCCTCAAGCCCTTAGCTACATTGAAGCCCGGAGGTAAATAACAGTGTCTACTGTTCAATCAAAGTCATGATTCCCAGGTGAGATATAAGATGGGGATGAGAATTGCATTTCTACCTACCCAGAACAAGAAGCTTGTGCAGTGCTGTGCCCCTAGTTGGAAGCACAGCAAATTTACCACAAGCTCCCCTGCCATATCTGTCAGGGATGGTGCTTCTACTCATTATCAGAGTGTCTGAGGGTGAGCTCAGTGATCTATAGCCACCTGGCTTTGTCTGCACCCCCAGCGACAGAGCAGGGAACTCAGGGTGCTAGTCATTCCATAGCCTAACCTATCTTCCAAAACAACTGGAAATACTTACTGGTCAACAAAGATCAAGTGCATGTCCATGGCCTGGAGGTTGAACACACAACCCAATATAAAAGCTGTCCACAAAAGTTCTGATGTGTAAGATAAGCTTCCTGAAAACTCTGCAACCCCAGCCCCACAAAAGGTAATGAGCCTACCCTGTGCACAGGATATCACTACTACAGTCAGCATTTGAGAAAGCCATCAACAAAACCATCTCTAACCAAGGAAGGCACATAGAGCCTTGGCATCCTGAAAAGCACTCAAATTCAAAGCCAAATAACTAAATTCAACATTATGACACACCCTCAAGGGGGAAAAAACAAAAACAAAAAAGGCAATGAAAAAGAAAAAAGAAAGCCCTAAGTAAATTAAAAATACTAAGTGACCATTTCTCCAGATGAGAAGGAACCAGTATTAGAAATCTAGCAATATAAAAAAAAAAAATGGTGTTTGGCAACCTCCAAAGATTACACTATCTCTGGCACTAGATGCTAACCACAATGAAAACTCTGAAGTGAAAGATAAAGAATTCAGCTTATATATTGTTAGAAAGCTGAATGAGATCCAGGAGAAAATTGAAAGCCAACAGAAAAAAGTAATATAAATAATTCAAGATATAAATAAAAAATTTAATAATGAGGAAGATAATTTTAAAACACCAAACTGATCATCTGGAAATGACAAATCATTGAAAGAATTATAAAATACAGATGAAAGCTTTAACAATACACCAGACCAGGCAGACGAAAGATTATCAGAGCACAAATAAATGTCTTTTGAATTAACACAGAGAACAATGAATTTTTAAAAATGAACAAAGTCTTCAAGAAATATAAGATTATGTAAAGTGACCCAACTTATATGTGTTATAGGTATTCCTGAGGAAGAAGAAGAAAAAGTTAAAAGGTTAGAAAACCTATATGAGGTAAAAAATTAGGAAAAAAATTATCTGGTCTTTCCAAAGATGTAGGCATGCAGATCAAGGAAACTCAGAGAGCACCTGGGGGACTTTTTACAGTGGGGTGAGTCCTGACTTACAAGTTGATCCTCATGAAAATACATAGTCAAACATGTAGCCAAAGTCAACATGAGTGAAAAACTTCTACAAGTAGCAAGACACAAGTGTCTCACAATTACTTACAAAGGAAATTTCTTTTCTAATTACTTACAAAGGAAATTTCATCTGACTAACAGACTAACATCTGACTTTTAGAGGAAACCATACAAGCTAGAAGTGACATTGGAGTCATAATTTTAGTCTTCATTAAAAAATAAACCAAACAAAAAAAGTGCTGCCAGCCAAGTATGTTGCATCCTTCAAAACTAAGCTTCATAATGAAGGAGAAATAAAGTCTTTCCCAGACAAATAAACACTAAGATAATTTGTGAAAAAGGACAGGTCTAATAAGATATGTTCAAAGGAGTTCTAAACATGGAAACATAAGGTTGATATTCATCATCATAAAAACACATAAAGAACAAAACAGATCCCATACAATAATTACACAATTGAAACTACAAAACAACTAGGCAGTAATTACCATTATTACAGAAACAAAACCTCACATATCAATATTAATCTCACATATCAATATTAACCACATTTAGACCTTGGACTAAATGCTTCATTTAAAAGATAGAGACTGGCAGAATAGATTAAAAATAAACAAATAATCCAACTATACACTGCTTATAAGAAACCCACATAATGCGCAAATACATACAGACTTAACATCAGGTCAAGAAAAGATAGTCCATAGACAAGGTAACATACAGACAGTAGGAGTAGCTATACTTAGAAACCTACAACATCCTAAGCTTGAAACAGGAAGAAACATAAACACTGAACAGACTAAGAATGACTAGGAAATTTTGTCAGTAATAAAAAATATCTATTAAAAAATGAGTACCAGATGGATTAACAATCAAATTTTACCAGATGTACAACAAAATAATAATAATCTTATCAAAATTGCTCCCCTCAATTAAGGAGGTAATCCTCCCTAACTCAGTTGGTGATCCTAATATAATAACTAGGCAAACACACCACAATAAAAAAAAAAGAAAATTATAGGCTAATATTTCTGGTGAACATAAATGCAAAAATACTAGTATATACAATATCACAGAGAAAAGATAATATACCACAATCAAGTAAGTTTTATTCCAGGGATGCAAGAATGATTTAACACACACAAATCAATAAATAAGATTCCCCACATAAACAGAATAAAAAACAAAAAACGTGTAATCATCTCAATAGATGCAGAAAAATAAATCAATAAAATTCAGCATTCCTTCAAGGTAAAAACAGTCAAGAAACTAAGCACTAAAAAACATACCTCAAAGCAATAAGCACCAAAAACAATAAACCTGTATCCAACAATATACTGAATAGTGATGAGTTGAAAGCATTCCCTAAAGACTGGGACAAGATAGATATTCCTACTTATAGTGCTTTTTAAAAATATAGTACTGGAAGTCTTTGCAAAGCAATCACAAGTCAAAGAAATAAAAAGCAAAGCAGAAGTCAATTTATCTCTGTTTGCTGATGGTAAGATCTGATACTTAGAATTTTCTAAACACCAAAGACACCTTTGAAAGACTCCTAGATTTGATAAATGACTTTATCAAAATATTAGGATACAAAATCAACATTAAAACATTAGTAACATTTCTGCACAACAATGACAATCAATCTGAGACCCAAATCAATAACCAATCTTATTTACAGTAGAGTACATATAAAAAAAGTTAGAAATACATTTAACAAGAAAGGTGAAATTTCTCTGCAAAGAAAACTACAAAATACTGATGAAAACAATTGTAGATAACAAACTAATAGAATAATAAACTTTGCTCACATATTGGAATAATGAATATCATTTAAATGACCATATTGTCCAAAGATCTATGGACTCAACACAATTCCTATCAAATCACCAACGTCAGTTCTTACAGAATTAGAAAAAAAACTAAAATTCATATAAAATCTTAAAAAAGTATGAACAGCCAAAGCAAAGGTAAACGAAAAGAACATAAATAGAGAACATTACTTGACTTGATTTAGTGTCATACTAACCAAAATTACATAGCACTGATATTGAAATAGATACATAGATCAGTGGAACAGAATAAATAACTTAGAAATAAAACTGTATGTTTACACTAACTGATCTTTGAATAACTTAAGAAAAACATATACTGGAGAAAGGACACCCTTTCAATAAATGGTACTGGGAAAATTGGATATGTAAAAGAAAGAAATTGGACCTATATCTCTCATCATAAGAAAATTAACTCAAAGTAGAACAAAGACTTAAGTGTAAGATCTGAAACTATAAAATTTCTAAAAGAGGACCTAGAAAAAACTACTCTGGTCATCGGCATACACAAAGAATTTATAACCAAGTCCTCAGAAGCAAATATAACAAAAATAAAAATTAAACCAAAAAGCTTCCACACAGCAAAAGAAATAACCAAAAGAGTAAATGAAAAATACCTACAACATAGGAGAAAATATTGACAAACCATGCATGTGACCAAGGACTCATATCCAGAATCTATAAAGTACACGAACAAGTCAATAATAAATCTAATACTCTGTTAAAACATGGGTTAAGAACATGAACATTTATTTTAAAGAAGGCATTCAAGTAGCCAATGAACATAGGAAAAAATTTTCAACATTGCTAATCTCCAAAGAAATACAATTTAAGACCACAAGAACATATCATAACAGTCAGAATGTCTATTATTAAAACGTCTAGAAACAGTAGACAGTAGTGAGGATGTGGAAGAAAGGGAAAGTTTATACACCGTTGGTGTAAGAGGGAATACAACTTCTATAGAAAACAATATAGAGCTTTCTCAAATAACTATTTATAAAAATAGAACAGTCATTTGATCTAGGATAGATATCCAAATGGAATGACATCATTATAGAAAGCAATATATCTGCACTTGAATGTTTATAGCAGCCCAATTCACAATATTAAAGTCATGGCATCAACCTAAGTCATCAAGGAACGACTAGATAATCATGCCATGGGATGCTTATGTAAATTAACTCAATAACTGAGAGTCAAATACAGCATGTTTCACAAAAGGTGGGTGAGAGGAAGGGAAGAGATGAAAAATTATTGTGTATAAGCTACATTATTTCAGTGATAAGCTTAGAGTTCAACCCTATGCAATATATCCATCTAACAAAACTGCACTCATACTCTCTAAATCTATACAAATAAAAAATAGAAAAAAATAAAAAATATGAGGGACACTGAAAACTTTGAGATACACAAAAATTAAGAAATGCATAACATTTTGATTTGATTACTATATTTTCACAAATTAGTCACCACAACATTCTTATAAACCATTTTTTGAAAACATTCTTTCCACACATTTTCTTCAAGTGCTATAAGCTCACTTTTGTAGGTATGATAAGCTTCTTCGGGCTGGAGAAGCTCCTTCCACACACGTAAATTTTTTGAGTGTAGGGAACAGGAAATAATCACATGAGGCCAGGACAGGACCACAGGGTGGATGAGTGGTACGTTTAACCTCTGTGGGCTCCAGGAACTGAATGGTGATGTTGATTGTGAGGGTGGACACACTGCCAGGGTGCAAGATGGTCCCCCAAGTCCTGTCCTGGACCACCATTCTTGATAATGCCCCAAAGACTGACTGTCACTGTCCTTTGTTCCTCCAGGGAACACCTGTGACATGACCACTTTTGGAGAAGGAAGTTGCCACCATTTTCTTTCCAATACTTTGGGTCCACTTCACTTTTGTTGGTGGATTTTCACTGTTAAACAACAATGCCCACTGTCAACTGATGCTTATTCTTTGGACCAAACTGGCAAATCCAGGCGTCATCACCAGTAATGATGTC
Organism: Otolemur garnettii; assembly: GCF_000181295.1. Lineage (NCBI taxonomy): Eukaryota > Metazoa > Chordata > Mammalia > Primates > Galagidae > Otolemur > Otolemur garnettii. The sequence goes on from NW_003852466.1 coordinate 9,897,493, forward strand.
AGAAACTCACCAAGACTTGCCTGAGTGGAATCTGACCAGCATTTCTTCACACACTGTTCAGCACAGGTGCACTTTTGCTCATCTGTCCAAGTGTGAGGCACCATAGGGCTAAAACTCTCCCGACAGGAAGACAACTGCGGGATTTGGACCCTGCCGGTGATCCCGTCTGCAGGGCTGCCTCCTTGTCCTTACATGTCACTTGACTGTTTTCACAAACCATTTCTCCACAGCAGAGTTGTTTTCCTCACTCGCTGCAGCCACTGTATGCCCACTCCTCTCCTCTTCTTTTAGTAAAGTTCAGCCTCTTCTAAATTCTTGAAACCACAAAAAATCGTCCTGTAGGAATGAGTAAGAGCCCTAAACACTGTTGCAAATGCTCGAGGATTTGAGACTCCCCACTTTAAAATCCTAGAAAGCCATCGTGTGAAAGTGTCGTTTCTAGAGCTGATGCTGGCTGAATACTGTGTGGACAGAGACAAACGAAGCCTCCCAGGGACACAGATAAGCCGAGCAAGGTGACACTTGACAGCTCAATCAGAAAGGACACAACTGTTGACTGTGTTTCTTAGAAGTGAAATGATGGGCTATACTACAATCTGTCTCAAAATTTTATAATGACCTTCATATCTTGAAAAAAATGAAAAGGAAACACAAAATACCAAAATTTATGGAATGCAGCAAAAGCATAACTAAGAAAGAAATTTTTATTAGCAAACACATGTATTTTAAAGCACCACATTATAAAAGAATGACCTCAAATTACAGCCTAACTTTTAGTCTCCATGAACTTGGGGGTCGGGGTCCTAAATCCAGGTTAGCAGAAGGAAGCAAATACTAAAGCATCTTTTGTAAAAACCTGGCTGGAAGTGGAGACCATTCTTCTAAGTGAAGAATTTCAAGAATGGAAAAACAAACAGCTCATGAACACAATACTAAATCAGAACTAGTACATTACCACTTACCTACACATATGGAAGTAAAACTCAACAGGAATTAAACAGGGGAGAGGGGTTGGGTCAATTCACATCTAACTGGTACTATGCACACATTCTGGGGGAAGGGCACAATTGTGACCTTAAACTGAAATGTACAAAAGCAATTTATATAACCGAAAGTAGTATACCCCTGAAATACCACAAAATTTTAAGAAAAATTAAAAAATGAAATAGAAAATAATATAGGAAATCAATTAAACTAAAAATTATTTAATTAAAAACATCAATAATATTAGCAAACATTAGGAAGACTAAGAAGAAAAGATACCAATCAAATAAAAATTAGAAATGAAAGAGTAGACACTCTAAGTCATGTTGCAAAATCAGAAGGTATATCTATCCTAACGTGGACAGTTACATGCCAGGAAACAGGACAACCTAAAACTGCTTCCTCAAATATACAACTGACCAATCCTAATCGTGAAGACAGAAAATGTGGGGATATTGAATCAGAAACCAAATATCTCAAAAAAAAAAATCCAAGACCAGATAGCTCAGCTGGATAACTCCACTAAACATTTAAAGAATGATTAAAACCAATCCTTTTCAAACTCTTCAAAACAGTTGCAGAGGGAACATTTTCAAACTTAAGGCTGATAACAAAATCAGACAAAGATACCACAGAAAAGAAAACTGCAGACCCATATTTCTGATGAATATTGCTTTAAAATTCCTCAACAAAATGCTAGAAAATTGAGCTTAACAATGGTTAATAAAAAAGGACCATAAAAAGGACCACACCATGACCAAGTGTCTTTAATTTCAGAAATTCAACAATGATTCATCATAAAAAAAAATCAATCCAGGCAATATATCAAAGTAACAGGATGAAGGAAAAGATGATATAATCATCTCCATTGGTACAGAAAAAAGAATTGGAAAAAATTCAACATCCTTTCAAAAATGAACTTTACAAACTAGGAGGAGAAGGAAATTACATACCACAATAAATGCCATATATAAAAACCTCATAGCCAACATTGTATTAAATGATAGTAAACTGAAATCTTTCTAAGATCAGAAACTACACAAGGATATCCACTCTTGTCTCTTTTATTTAACATAGTACCTGAAGTACTACCCAAAAGAATTAGGTAAGAATAAGAAATAAAACTCATTAGAATTCAAAGGAAAAAACAAAATTATCTGTTTGCAGGTGATGTAGCTTAGATGTAAAAAATCCTTGGGCAGTGCCTGTCGCTCAAAGGAGTACGGCACCGGCTCCATAAACCAGAGGTGGCAGGTTCAAATCTGGCCCTGGCCCAAAACTGCAAAAAAAACCCGAAAGCAAAAAACAAAAAAATCTTAAATATTTCATTAAAATGGGTTAACACAAATAAAGTTGCAGAACAGAAAATATATAAAAGTGTGTTTTGTTCATTAAAATTTAACAATTAAAATAGAAAATTAAGGAAACAAGCCCATTTACAATAGCAGCACAAAGAATAATACAATTTGAAATATTCCAAATGAAGCTGCCTGGGCACAGTGGCTCACACCTGTAATCCTAGAATTCTGGGAGGCCAAGGCAGGTAGAGTGCTTATGCTCAGGAGTTAGAAACCAGCTTGAGCAAGAGCAAGAACCTGTCTCTACAAAAAATAGAAAAATAAGTGGGCATTGCAGCTGATGCCTATAATCCTGGCTACTTGGGAGGCAGGAAGATCATTTGAGCTTAGGAGTTTGAAGTTACTGTGACCTATGATGCCACAACACTCGACCCAGGATGACAAATAAATAAATAAATAAATAAGTAGTAATCAAACCAAGGAGATGAAAGGCTTGCTGAAAACCACAAAACATTATTGAAACATTAAAGATGACACATGTAAATGGAAAAGCATCCCATACTGATGAATTAGAAGAGTTAATAGTGTTGAAATGCCCTTGCAACCAATATAATCTCTACAATATCCAGGTTCAATGCAATTCCTAGCAAAATCTCAATGGCATTATTGGCATTATGCTATAGAAATAGAAAAAAAACATCTTAAAGCCAAATAATCTTAAAACTAAAGAACTTCAAAGGATCTTTAATAACCAAAAATTTCTGGAAAAAGAAAAGCAAAGATGAAAGCTTTATATTTTCCAATCTCACACTGTGTCCAAAGCTATAGTAACAAGAGCAGCAGTATTGGCACTGAGGTGCATGTATGGATCAGGGGAACAGAACGAGAGCCAAGACGTTGAGTCTCGATATATGCTCAAAGGATCGTCAACAAAGACGTCAAGGTCACACAATGAGAAATAAATTTTTTCTTCAACAAATTAAGTTACGGAAAGTGGATATTCACATGCAAAAGAATAATTGTGTGCATTTATCTTACACTATATATAAAAATTCCCTCAAAACAAAGACTTAAACATTAGACATGAAACCATAATATAATTGGAAGAAAATTCAGGAAAACTTCTTTATGACACTGGATTTGGTAATGATTTCCTGGATATCACACCAAAAGCCCAGGCAACAAGAGAACAGACAGACAGAGGTGACTGTGGAAGAATTAAAAGTTTCATGAAGCAAAGAAAATAATCAACAGCGTGAAAATATAATGTAAGAAATGGGAGAAACCATTTACAAACCATATGCCCCATAACAAGTTAATAGCCAGATTATAAAAATAATTCCTATAATTCAACAACAACCAAAAAACCCCGAAACAAATAACCAGATTAACAAAATAGTCAAAGGACTTGAATAGACATTTCTTAAAGAGTTATGCAAAAGGCCAAAAAGAATTTGAAAAAATATTCAACATAACTAACTTTGGGGTAAATTCAAATCAAAACCACAATAAGATTATATAGCATGGCCATTATCAAAACAAAACAAAACAAAATCCAGAAAATTACAGGCATTGGGGAGGATGTGGAGAAACTGGACTCCCTTGGCACTGCTGCTGGGAATTTAAAATGGTGCAGCTCCTATGGAAAACAGTCTGTTCATTATTAAAAATTTTTTTGAATTTGAATCCATACTTCTGGGCATATATCCAAAGTGATTTGAAGCTGGGTCGTGAACAGAGACTTCTTCCCCCTTATTTGCTGCAGCATTATTCACAGCAGCCGACCAGTAGAACGAGTCGGAATGTCACTGACTGATGAATGGATGAACAGAATGTGCGAAATACACACAAGGGATTCTTATTCAGCCTTAAAAAAGAACCAAATTCTGTCAGATGCCTCAATGTGGATGGGGGTTGAAGACTTTTTGCTTAGTGAAATAAGCTACTAATAAAAAAAAAATACTGTATGATGCTACTTTTATGAGATATCTATACTTGTTAAATTATTATAAACAGAAAACGGCTATAAACCGAAATGGTTATAATGGTTATTATAAGCAGAAAAAAACATGGTTATTTTCCAGAGGTTGCGTGTGGGGAAGTGGGAAGCTGAGGCACGCAGAGTTTCAGTTTTGCAAACTCCCAAAGTTCTGGAGTTGCCCAACAGTATGCAGAGGGCCCACTGCTGCACTGCAAGATTAGAAAGGGGAAACTTCATGTCATGTGTTCTTTAGCACAGTAAAAATAAGCCCACTTTGAAAATAAGTTTGGAAATTTATTAATAAGTTAATTATAAGTTTATCTAGTCACTCAGCAATTCCACTCAGGTATTTATTGTAGTGAAATAAAATTATAAAACTACCAAAAGCCTTATATAAGAATGTTTATAGAAGCTTTATTTATAATAGGAAAATATTAGAAACATCTCTGGCATCTCCAAAAGGATAGAGAATTAATGCATTTACACAATGGAATATTACAGAGCAATATAAGTGAATAAATTGTTAAAATATATCCCATAAATCAATCAAAAAGAAATTATTTATAATGAAAGTAGCCAAATATAAAAACTTAAATATAGTATACTTCCATTCTACAAAGTTCCAGAAGACACAGAACAATAGATGGTGCTGAGGAATTGTCAGTGATTCTCTCTAGGGCTAGATTTCACTGGCAAGGGGCACAGAGGAAATATGATTAAAAAGAGTATAGATAAGCAAATTTGTGCCTTTTCGGAATTCATCCATGAGTTTCAGATCTTTGCATTTGAATTTCATGTAAATTATTCCTCAGTTAAAAATATATTTCTTTTTTTAGCAAAAGTATTAGATAATTTATATTTTATTTCAGAGACAAGGACAATGAAGTAAAATTGACAAAGAATATTTTAAGTGCTCTTACATAACTTAGTATACTTTACAAAGGCAAATGCTCCCTTCAATCTTCCTACTCTCATCAGGACAACCCAAGTGCAGATTTTAATTGAACAAGACCAGTAATGAAGTCAAAGTACATCATTTTCTGATCAGAGAAAATGGATTCGCCAAATATTCTGAATGAAACTTAATAGGTATACATAATACATATATGATATTTGATATGATGCCTACTTATAAAACAAATAGTCTCAAGATGTCTCAAGATTTGAGATAGTCTCAAATTATCTCAAGATGGATAATAGTCCTCCAATTGTAGCATGGAGGATAACTACAATGTGGTCAATACTCTCTGTAACAAAAGTAACATCTGCTTCCTTTTCAAAAGGGCATCTTGACAATGTCTGTATTCAGGCAGGAATCTTGACTTTAAGAAGAAATAACCAACTACTGCCAGAAAATAATGGTTTAGAACACAAATGTGATGATGTGCACCAGTTATCTGCTCTTCATAAATGCTTACATGCACAGTCTTCATTCAAGGGGAGTTTGAGGAAAGCAGGTGCTCTTTTTAAAAATGACACTGTTAGAGTCACTTCTTCTCCTGCATTCCGAAGAACTTGAACCTAAAAAAAGAAAAAGAATAAGAATTCAATTATCATTATGCTTCTGATTTTTATACGATTGAAGTCTCGAAGTTATTTTTTCTCTTTTTCCCTCCCATTTTTTCCCTAAGTAGCTGGAAACATTTTATAGAAGATGGAGGGAATAAATTATTTATCACTGTAGCAATGCAGCCACCAGTGTTCATCTTTTCACTGTTCTGTGGTCCCCGTTCATACACGATGCATGCCTTTCACTCACACTGACTGAGGTCTTCCTGTGCTTCTGGTTGGTATTAGGCATTGTGAGGATGCTCAAATCTACAGAAATACTGATGGAATGTACAAGTCAATGTATTTATTAGTACATATTTCTTGAGCATTTGTTATGCTCCAACCTTTGGAATATCTATTTTACATAATAAAATTGGCTAAGATATAAGAAAAAATGATTATAAAAAAAGGATTCTCCATACATTTACCAGAGCAGTAATTTATATTGAACATAATTGACCTAATTCACTCAAACTCTTTAAAAAATAAATAGGTATTACTTTCCTAATTCATAATTAAATGCTTCTTTTTCTGCAAACCTGTTATTATTATTAATGGGACTTAAGATTATAAAGTTTGTTATTGTCAATAATTCTCAATGTTTTAAATTATGAAATTCGTAGATCTACGCCCCCCAGTTGAAGTAATGCTAATTTCTCTATATGAAGAAAAATATAAGAAATGTAAAAGGTAAATTTTTAAAAAATTAACAATACAACAAGAAGCAGGGGAGTTATTTATAGCAAGCATACCCAGAAAAATTATAAAAATATTTATAATTTTAAACTCTTATGTAAATTAAAGAAATAATCAAGAATACTTAACATAGGAGCAATTAATAAACAGAAATACAAGTTGTTTTGAAATACATAGAAAAATGGCTCAACCTCAAGTAACTAAATAACTGGCTATATAAAAATAGTTTGACTTCTAGTCCTGCCAAGATGGCATTGACCCATCCCTCTATGTTCCTCCCCAGTACCTACAACTGTAAACACTGAAAAGAATGCAGGAGGTAACAAGAAGAGAACTTGACAAGGCAGGAAAAAAAAAAAAAAACGATTGGGGGTCTCAGGATTGGAGTGACAGCCCAGGAACTGGGTGTCTCCCACGCCCCCACATGACAGAGGAACACTAACCAGGAACTGGGTGTCTCCCACGCCCCCACATGATAGAGGAACACTAACCAGGAAGTGGGGGTCTCCCACGCCCCCATGTGATAGAGGAACACTAACCAGGAACTGGGGGTCTCCCACTACCCCACCTGACAGAGGAACACTAACCGGGAACTGGGGGTCTCCCACGCCCCCACCTGACAGAGGAACACTAACTAGTTTGGTGATTTTCTGACCCCAGAGTAAAAGCAGGAAGCAGACTGGCTTGTTTCCTGGTGGTCTGCACTGAAGGGATGAGCTGCCAGCACCAGGCTTGCCCATCAGAGCCAGTGAAAGGGAGTGGTCAGAACCCCTGGTGACAAACAAGCAGTCCCTGACCAGTCTGCTGCTCTTCCTGCTGGGCCTGAGAATTCTCTTTCCCACTTAGAGGCATCCTGTGATTGGGAGCACTGAGGGTCATCTCATCACAAATGTTCACTAAGAGAAGAAACTGTCACTGAGGGTCTAAGACTACCGTCCACACCTAAGGCCTCACTGTGGTAGAGAATGCCCACAAAGGTAAGGCTGTCCCCACCCTCCAGCCTACTTTCTCCACAGGCAGATTCTCCTTAGCAAGAACCGACCTGTAAATGCTCTTAGTCACAACTCGTCACCTAATCAGTGCAGGACAGGGGCCAATCTAAGAAAGCAATTTCCATCTTTTCAAATAGCACCACCAGGGAATGGTGGGCACCCCGGTGGGATAAATCAGTAAGACCAGAGTAACACCAAACAAGCTCTACGTTGTATGTTGTAAATGTAGCCAAGCCTGCAAAGTTTTGTGCTACACAGTAAATTTCTGTTTTTAAAATTTTAAAATAAGATTTGGAGTCAGATAATCTAATAAACAAAATGGCAAAATGGCCAGGATATAATCAAAATTACATGTCACACTAAGATCTGGGAAAAGCACAATTTGAAAGACACAATTGTCACAATTAACAACAATGACAAAAATGACCTATTGAGATTATCTGATAAGGATTTTGAAAAAAATTAATAAAATTTTCTTAATAAGAAATTGTAATTTCTTTTGAACCAAATAAAAAATTATGGAATTTCATCAAAGAAATAAGTTGTATAAAATATTTGAATGAAAATTAAAGAAGTAAATATATAATTAAAAAATTAAAAAATCCTTTCTGGATTAGCTCAATGACAAAGTGGAGGAAGCAAAGTATAGAATTAATGAAGATAAGGATAGGACAATAGAATTTGTCCAATTTGAATGAAAGATAGATTACAACCCCACCCCCATCCCCAAAAGAGTCTCAGTAACCTGCAAGGTAGTAACAAAATATAAAGTTCATGTTATTGGAGTCACAAACATGAGGAAAAGGAAGAGTAGGGCTAAAAGAGTATTTAAACACTGTCTGAAAACTTCCCAAATTGGGTAACAGATGTGACCCCCCTATATTTCAGAAGCTTAGAGAATCCCAAAATGATCCTGCTAAAGGAATCTATACCAAGACACATGATAATTAAAATTTGCAAACTAAAGATAAAAGAAATTGGAACTCTTACAAGCATCTGAGGATAAAGGACATATAAGCATTATTAGAATTTGCTAACAAATCAAATCCAAGAATACATTAAAAAAAATCATCATCAATTGGAATTTAATCCAAGAATTCAAGGTTGGTATAGAAAATCATTCAGCATAATTAACCATATTTGAAAACTAAATTGACTCAACAAAAAACATTCATCAATATCTGAAATCCAGACCTGATGTGCACTTCTGAGTAAAGTAATAGAAGAGGGGAACTTCCTGAACTGACAAAGGCAACCTGTGAAATTCTGCAGCTAATCATCACTAAGTGATAAAAGATTGAAGGTCCTGAGGTCTTAAGTTTAGAAAAACATTTTTTTAAGATCCATATTGTCCACTTCTAGTCAACATTTCCATGGAGTTCTCAAGCAGGGAAGCATGGAAGAAAAAAAACTAGGAGTCCAGATTTGAAAGGAAGAAACTAATGACACAATGGAATATAAATACAAGACAATGGAATCTAATATATTTTTTTAAGCTATGTGATCCAATAAGTGATAATAGTTGTTTTCAGCAAGCTTACAGGACATAAGATTAATATAAAAATAACAGTTATTTTCTGTATACTAGCAATCAGAATTTCTAATTTTGAAAATAATACCACTTTTTATTCTATAAAGGCACTAACCATACAAAATGTTTATGTATCAATCTAAGAAAACTCTTTAGTGCTTTGTACACTAAAATCTACAAAACATTGCTAAAATAACTTTTAAAAATCTAAATATATGTATGAGAAAACTCAATATTGTTAAAATGTTGTATCTTCCCCCACTGACCTAGAGATTAAATGTAATCCCAATAGGAATCCCAGCATACGTTTCTATAAAAATTGACAAACTTATTCTAAAATTCATATGAAAAGTAAAAAAACCTAAATAACCAAATAATTTTTAAAAAAATAAAAGCAAAGCTGTTAAAACAACACTATTGAGCACTATTCAATTCAAGAGATATTACAAAGCTAAAGTCGTCAAGTTACTGTGATATTACCTAAAAGGATAAACAAATATTTCAAGTAAATATCCAGATGTAGATACAAAAAAAGTGAACAACTTATTTTCAATAAACGTGTCAAGGAGTATATAAAGTATAACTTTCCCAATAAATTGTGATAAATTGTGTAGGCAATTGGATATCCTCATTAGAAAAAAAAAAGAATTTTGGCCTATACCTCACACCACATACTAATAGTGCCTTGAAATAAATCAAAGACCTAAATGTAAAATCTAAAATTATAAAACTCCTAGAAGCAAATTTTGGAGAAAACCTTATAACATTGGGGTGGAAAAATTTGTTTAATTATTATACCAAAAGCATAGTCCATACAAAAATAAACTTTAAATTTGGAAGTAAAAATTGATCTACTCTATTCTATGAAAGACACATCTAAAAGAGCCAAAAGCTTAGAGAAAATATTTGTAAATCATTGCCTGATAAATAACATATACCTACAATATACATATTAAAAAAATACTTAAAACTAAATAATAATACAAATGACCCATTAAAACATGAGGAAAATACTTAGGCAGGTATTTGCCAAAAGAACTTACACAAAGTTTTAATTATTATTTTTTGTTTCAGAATATTATACGGGTACACATGTTTTGGTTACATAATTTTCTTTTAATTTTTTTTTGAATGGTAACT
>NW_003852466.1:9921146-9930959 GCF_000181295.1 Otolemur garnettii
TTCCTTCCTTTCTTCCATTCTGTTAATCTTATTTGCTATCCACATTCTGAACTCGATTTCTGACATTTCAGCCATTTGCTTATGGATAGGGTCTTCAGTTACGTCTGCCCCATTTTTCCTTGGGGGAGTTGATCTATTCAGGTTATTCGAGTTGCCGGAGTTTTTCCGCTGATTCCGCCCCATTCTGAGTTTACCTTGTTTGGGGGCCTTATCAGAACTGTTCAGTTGGTGGCTTCTTCTGGTTGCCCAGAAAGAGAGGCAGAACGTGTCTGTTGTCTACTCCCAGTTTTCGGGTGCTGGGGCAATTGGGGTGCAGTGGAACAGCAGCAGCTGCACAGGAGTGTGCGTGGTTGGATTAGACCTTGTTCAGCCTACTGGGGCAACCAGTGGGCAGGAGACCGGCAGTAGCTGGATCAGTCCTAGTTCAGCACCCTGGAGCAGCTGGGGGGTGGGGGAATGGCAGGGGTAGTGTAGGGACGCAAGCAACCAGATCAGTCTTAGTTCGGCCCCACCAGAGTTGCTGGGGGGAGTGGAGGACTCCTTCACCGTGGCCTGTTGGACATGTGCAGCACTAGCAAGCTGATCTATTCCCTCCTGGCCTGGGAGCCGGAGTGGGGGACTCCTCCATCTCCGTCTGTGGGACACACATGGCTCTAACAAACAGTTATTTACCCACCCAGAGCGCTAGACTCCTCCACCTCCTCCTGCAGGGCGCTCGTGGCTTTAGCAAGCAATTCTGGGCCCACCCAGCACAGGTGCCTGGAGAAGGGAACTCCTCCGCTGGCCCCTGTGGGGTGTGTGTGTCTCTAGAAGGCTGTTTGGGGTCTGCCTGGAATGGAGGACTCCTCTCCCACTGCCCGTAGGACACCTGTGGCACTAGCAAGCAGTTCTGGGCCCACCCAGAGCCCTGGATTAGAGATCTTCTCGGCCGCCTGTGGGGTGCACGGCTCTATCAAGCAGTTTTGGGTCCTCCCAGAGTGGGGGACTCCTCTGCCACTGCCTGTGGGTTGTGTGAGGCTCTAGCAAGTAGTTCTGTGCCTGCCCAGAGCAGGGGAAATCCTCTGTGGCCACCCGCAGCCCGCAGGAGGTGTGCGGCTCTAGCAAGCAATTCTATGCCCACCCAGAGACTTGGAGCAGGGATCTACTCTGCCGCCCGTGGGGTGTGCGGCTCTAGCAAGCAATTCTGGGCCCTCCCAGAGTGGGGGACTCATCCGCTGTCACTTGTGGGGGTGTGCAGGGCTCTAGCAAGTGATTCTGCGCCTGCCCAGAGCAGTGGGAAGTCCTCTGCTGCCACCTGCCACCAGCAGGAGGTGCGCAGCTCTAGCAAGCAGTTTTGTGCCTGCCCAGAGCCCTGGAGCAGGGATCTACTCTGCTGCCCATGGAGCATGTGGCTCTAGCAAGTAGTTCTGGGTCCTCCCATAGTGGGGGAACTCGTCCACTGCTACCCGCGGGGATGCGCTAAGCTCTAGCAAGTAGTTCTGTGGCTGCCCAGAGCAGGAGAACTCCACTCCGGCCCCCCACTGCCTGCGGGAGGCTTGTGACTCTAGCAACCAGTTCGGGACCTGCCCAGAGCCCTGGGGCGGGGTGCTTCTCTGCCGCCTGTGGGGTGCACAGCTCTAGCAAGCAGTTCTGAGTCCTCCCAGAGTGGGGGACTCGTCCAGCACCACCGCAGGGGTGCGCTAAGCTCTAGCAAGTACTTCTGTGGCTGCCCGGTACAGGGGGCTTCTCTGCGGCCACCCGCCACCCGCGGGAGGGGGCAGCTCTAGTAAGCAGTTCTGGGGCCCGCTTTGTACCTCTATTTTATGTTCTTAAATGATCTTCCTTGGATTTATAGCTTGCCGAACTTCTTTCTGGGCTCAGCTTCCCGTCTTTGGCTTCATAGATTCTGATTACAACCAGTTTTTCTTCCTTAGCTCAGGAGCCTCTGACCAGGGTTGCTACCAGTCGGCCATCTTCCCGGAATCCCCTCTTTTAATGTTTTAAGTTGAAGTTATAAGTGTGCCCGTCACCCAGAATATGTGCATTGTACCAGTCAGCTCTGAACGAGCCCTGCTTCTTCTCCCTCCCACCCACATAATTTTCATTGAGTTTTACTTCATATATGCACATAATGTGTTGATCGTCTAGTTCCAATGTGGTATTGGGCACACACGTCATGTTTGTTTTCCTATTCCTACAATACTTCACTTGGAAGAATGGCCTCCAATTGCATCCAGGTTGTTAGAAAACATACTATATCACCATTTCACCATTTTTTTTTTTAATGGTTAAGGAATACTCCATGGTGTGCATATGCCACATTCTACTAATCCATTCATGTCATGATTCTACATCTTTGCAATTGTGAATTGTGCTGCAATAAACATTCAAGCACAAGTGTCTTTTTGATAAAATGTCTTTTTTTCCTTTGCATACATTCCTAGTAGTGGGATTGCTGGATCAAAAGGTAGGTCTGCTTTCAGTTCATTAAGGTATCTCCATGCTACTTTTCACACAGGTTGTACTAGTTTGCAGTCCCACCAACAGTGAATGAGTGCTCCTTTGTCTTCTCATTCACGCGAGCATCTGTTGCTTTGGACTTGTAGACAGAAGCCATTCTCACTGGTGTTTGGTGATATCTCACTGTGGTTTTGATCTGCATTTCCCTGATTATTAGAGATGTTGAGCATTTTTTTTGTGTTTCTTGGCCATTAGATTGTATTCATTTAAAGTTTCTGTTCATTTCTTTTGCCCACTTTATAATTGAGTTGCTTGATTATTTCTTGCTGATTTGTTTTAATTCTTTTGTAGATTCTGATTATCGGTCCAAATGGAGAAAGAAAAGATCAAACTACCACTATTTGCTGATGATATGATCTTGTAACCAAAAGACCCCAAAGAGTCAACCAAGAGATTCCTAGAGCCAATAAATAAATTTTTCAAAATCTAAGTTACAAAGTCAATGTGCAGAAGTCAGTAGTTTTCATATATTCTAACAACGGTCAAACTGAGACCCAAATCAAAGATGCAATGCCTTTCAGAATAGCAACAAAGAAAATAAAATACCTGGGAATATATTTAACACAGGAAGTGAAAGATCTCTACAGGGAGAGCTATGAAACTCTGAGGAAGGAAATTGCAAGGGATATAACAGATGGGAAAACATATCATGCTTACCAATCAGCAGAATTAATATTGTTAAAAAGGCTATACTGCCTAAAGTGATTTAGAAATTCAATGCAATCCCCATTAAAATACAAACTTTTCAGAGACCTAGAAAAAAACAGGTCTATTATTTGTATGTAACCAAAAAAGACTAACAATAGCTAACAAAAGCTTACATAATAAGAAAAAAATCTGAAGGCATCACTTTATCAGACTTCAAGCTGTACTACAAGGCTATAGCAGCAGCACTATGTCAGCATAAAAACAAAGACATAGACCCAAGGCTCAGAAAAGAGAACTCAGGGATGATACCATCTTCATATTCCCATCTTATCTGGAAAAAAATACTTATACACTGGGGAAAATAATCCCTATTCAATAAATGGTGTTGGGAAAACTGGATAGCCACATGTAAAAGACTGAAACAGGATCAGCACCTCTCACCACTCACAAGAATTTATGCAAGATGGATACAAAACTTAAACCTAAGACATGAAACAATAAGGATTTTAGAAGAAAGTGTTGGAAAAACTCATATAGAATCAGCCTAAGGAAAGAATTTGTGAAGAAGACCCCAATGACAATCACAGCAACAACAAAAATAAATAAGTGGGACCCTATAAAATTAAAAAGTTTTTGCATAGCCAACAATACAATCAATAGAGTAAACAGATAATCTACAGAATGGGAAAAAATATTTGTATGCTGTACATCTGAGGAAAAACATATGTTGATGGTAAATTAGCACATGAAAACATATTCAACATTAGCAATTAGGGAAAACAGATGAGGCCATGGTGAGATATCAGTACAAATCTGCTACAAGACCTAAAATACAACCCCTGGATACCAAGTGTAGGTGAGGTTGTGGAGAAACTGGGACTCTCAGAGGCTACTCATGGGAATGAAAAACAGACAAGTTTTGAAAAGTAATTTAGCGGTTTCATAAATTGAAACATTCCCATGCCGGACAACTCAATAAATCCAGTTTAAGAAATTTATTCAAGAGAAGTGATGCATATGTTCATACAAACATATTTTGTGAATTCTCATAGCAACTGTATCTGTAATCTTCAGAAAGTGGAGAAAACTTAAATGTCCACCCAAAAGTGAATGGGTAAACAAACTGAGGTAGCCCTCACAATGGAGAGTAACTCAGCAGTAATCAGGAAAATGAATGAGCTGTTGACATTGGCTACAATGGGAAAGAATACCAAATAACTGTATCGAGTGAAAAAAGCCAAGCAGAGTACCTATTCTACAATTACAGTTAGGTAAAATAGTAGAAAATGCAAACAGATGTGTATTGCCACAGAGAAAAGGGGAAATTTAAAGGGGGGATAATTGGCAGAAGAATCCAACTTTTAAGATAAGCATGTATCTTATTTATTGGATTGTGTGGGTGACTTCATAGTGTATAAATGTGTCCAAATGTATCTAACTGCACACTTTCAATATGGATACTTTGTTATACGTTAGCGTTTCTACACTGCTGTATGTGAACAATGGAGAATACTAAACTAATACAAAGATCAGTATGTTTTACCATATTAAAAATTGAAAAAAAGTAGAAAATTATACAATCATTTTGACAGATCCAAAGAAATATTTGATAAAACTCTTAGAAAAGTAAGTATACAAATGATTACCCTTCATACTATAAAGAGTATGTACATTAATTCAAAATACTGCTAATAAATAAGAAGTAAAGACTATGTACAAATACACATTATGGTGAATTTTTGAAACATTTCTCTCTGACACCAGAAATAGAAAAAAATGTTCACTATCCCTTTTTAAATGTATTTTTTTAGGTCATTGTGAAATACAACAAGAAAAGAAATGAAAGCCTGCATAAAAGGTGAAAGAGGATGAAAGTATCATCATTCAGAGATTATATGATTTTAAACACATAAAACCTTAAGAAACTATAGATGATATTACATCAAACATTATCAAGTGAGGAATTAAGTGAGCTTACCATGTAATGGCATAGATGCAAAGTTAATATACAAAGATCATTTGGTTTTGGTGTAATATCAACAAACAAATACAAAAGAAAATATATATGTTATGATTTAGATATTTTATGATTAAGATAGCAATTCTGTGCTGTTTTTCTATAAATTCAAGACAATTCCACTGCAAGTCTCAGCTTAATTTTTGACATAGTATATAGTTATTAACTTAGCTTACTTGTATTGACATTATAGTATAAACAATATTGATATAATCAATGTCATATAACGTTATTAGAGATTTCTGAGGAAGTAAAGTACTTAGCACAGTGGAATTAAACAGCTAAATACCCATATTCTACAGCAAGTGTACAGAAGAAAGTGTCTGGTGTTAAATAATAAAGATACAACAGTACAAACATCTTAAAAATAAAGATGACATTTATAAATTAAACACGATGTCTAAAAAGGGAAAACTGCTCTACTTTTAAAGCTTTAAATGTGTGCTTCAATTTTAAAGTTTTGTACAAATGTAACTGAGGAACACAAGATCTTTAAAAAATTATAAAATCTCCCACCTTCCCTCTACCCGTCCACCCTCCTCCCCTCCCTTTACCCCCTCTTCTCTACTTCTTTCTGGGCTATAATTGTGTTTTATCTTTTATATGAAAGTGTGGGTGATTATATATTGATTTCATAATAATATTGAGTACATTAGGCATTTTCCCCCATTTTTGAAATACTTTACTAAGAAGAATATGATCTAGCTCCATCCATGTAAACACAAAAGAGGTAAATTCTCCCATCTTTTTATATGGCTATATAATCTACTGTGCATATTGCAAGGGTACATGTCAAATAATTAATTATAGAGTATAAATGTCTAAACACAACAATTAAGTGAGGTGAATACTATGTTAACCAGTTTGATGTAAACATTCCAAATTGTATATAAAATCAGCACATTTTACCCCATAAATGCAGTAATGTACACAGTTGTGATCTAATTTTAAAACTTATAAGATCGCACCCTAGAGAGAAGGTAATTTTCAAAAGTTGAAGGTCACATATGAGTAGCTCTCTACGTAATCACAATTTCAAGTCTTTGACATATACACATTTCTTAATGAATACAGGATTATTAATATTTTTGGAAGCAGGATTGAAATAGCGTTTTTAAAATCAGATTTCTCCTATCCTTTGAACGCCTATTTCATCAGCCTGATACTGTCAGATTACGTTCCATATCATGAATAATAATAAGTATATTCTCCCTGCCAAATCATAAAACTGCATCAATAAATCCAGTTGTCTTTTTCACTTCCATTCACATTTTATGATTTAAATGAAATGTTGTGAATTTTTATCATATAAAGTATTAGCATAGTTATTCTTGCGAACTGCCTTCATTGAATACCTGATCGAAAGGGCAGAGGTTGATACATGATGACAGTCAGTAAGATTGCAAAAGGGAAATGGAATTAAAATAGATATTTATGGGTTTAATCTAATATTAAAACCACTGCGAATCTAACAACTCTGTTCATGAACTGAATGTGGTTGAGTTTCACTCATCTATTAAGAAGAAAAAGTCCTAGAACCTTTCTTGGTCCTTTGCCCTTTGAGCTCTCCCCTGTGCAGCTATTCTGTCTCACAGGACATTCTCAAGGGGAATCGAGCTCCCTGCCGCTGCTCTGTTTGTGTGGGGAGCCAAGGAAGCACACAGCGAGGGTGACTGGAGCTGGTGTAAGGAGGCACCGCTGCTCCTCCCTGGAACATTTTAAGCACGCGTTAGGAAACACCCATCACAGATACACACACCCCTTCAGAGCTACCACACGGTGAGGTCATAGCTGCTAGCCTCACGTGGTTTGGGGACAATGAAATAAGATTTAGATCTTGAGAAAGCAAAGCTAAGTATTGCGCCCACCAATGATAATGATGGAAAACGGTCTCCTCGAATTTCACCTAACAATGGATTCATCCCACCTCGCACTGTGTTAAGTGCAGGGAATTGTTTTCTTAAAGTTCTGAACCCTGGCTGGAAAGGACTATAGACGGGATTTTAAGGACTGGTTTTGAAACAGGTCACTTTACAGACAAAATAACTAGGCTAACCCAGCATTGTAACATGCTTTGCAGTTCATGCTAAAATAGTCACTACACATGGCCTCCACGGATCTTCTTTATTCTCTGGCTTATGAATTGGGGTAAAAATAAGAACTTATTGAATATATTATAGGGTGACACCTTGGGATAAAGTTCAACCCTAAGCTTAGCTTTCATACCAGGGTAAGTGCAACTCCCTGCACTGAATGTGTAGCTCCTCCTGGGTTTAGTTTCTTTCTTTCTTTTTCTTTTTTTTTAAATTGAGACAGTCTCACTCTGTCCTCCTTGGTAGAGTGCCATGGCGTCATAGCATGTTCACGTTTATAGAGGAGTCCTGGGGGTGGCAGCCTGAGGGAGCTGTCACCTTCTGCTGCTGTCACTTTTTAAAGCCAGCTGAAGGGCCTTCTTAAGAAATGTCTAAACTGAGAAAACAGTCTGTAAGATCTGCCAGAACCGATAAAGTTGGATTGGATAGTAAATCAAATGTCACAGTAGAGAGTATAGAACTGTTATCTAAGAAAACCTTATCATGTAGCCTTTGGAGGTAGTGGGTGAATCAACTGTGTAACTATGTGAAGTCAAATATGATTTAGAATGGGGGACACATAACAAAGATGAGAGAATTTGGGATGACTGAGATGCATCAGCGCTCAACCTGAAGTGCTGCACCCGTCTGATAGAAAACCAGGCTGGAGAATTTAGGAATGTGCCACATTCAGGATGGGAGCAGGATTATGGTGGATATAGCTCAGGAAAGGTAAGATGGCAATCTTAAGGATGTGTTTTATGCATTCACGCATTTCATTATCTTCCTGCACTTTAATCTGTAAAAAGACTACATATAGATACATATAGATGTAGATATGAGGATAGATTAGACAGTCAACAGGAATTCTATTGGAATATCTAGTCTAAATTTTATATCATTTTAAAAATGAAAAATCACAGAAAAATGTGTCTGAAATAAAGAACCATTAAACTTTTAATATTTCAGAATTTCTAAAGTTTCAACCTAAAATAGTATACAAATACATAGTAATTTTTATATTTTGATATTTATTGCAATGAAGACTGTACACTATCTCTCAGCTCTAATAAACCTCAGCTTTAATAATAATCCCAACCCTACTAATCAGAATATGATAATAATAATAAGTCATTGAATTTCAATATGAAAAATACCCGTTTACCTTAATGTGGCAAGAACATTGAAATAATTCATTAAATTTGGTTATAATATTCAAAGCTATGACTAAAAATAATGCTATCCTTTTTAAAAACCCCATTAAAACAAGACTCCATGTAATGAAAGTATAGGAAGAGTCATATCCCTCTCTGAGTTAAATTTTAATTCAAGTAAAATACACTGTTAGCTAGTTCACATAGATATAAAAATATACTATTTCAACATTTGTTTTAATTTCAAGATGATTTTCTTATTGCTTCCCAGAATGTTTTACTTTGTTTTCTTATAATGTGGCCAAGTGAATACCTCAGTACATTATGTAGGGTAAATTGAATATTTCAATTGATCAATTGATAAAAGCTCTACTTTAAATAAAACATCAGGAGCACGGGAGTAAAACTGAGTTTTACATACATATCTAATTCTTAAAGAAAAAGTGATACTGATAGAAAAGTATTAATCTCAATTTGTTTTATTGAACTAAATTAAAATAAATATTAATAAAAGACTGACATAAATATGATAAATAAAAGCAACAAAAGACCATAGTTAAAAAATGGTCTTTTCTATGTGAAAATATATGTTAATAATGTGTTATAGATATATTATTAGCATATAGAATCCAACAAGTGACAAATGAAACCATGCTATGATTAGGTGGGCTTTATGTCACAACTGCAGGCCTGGATAAAAATCAGGAAATTGCTATCAATATAATTGATTTCATCAGCAAGTTAAACATATACAAGATATATATATATATATATATATATAATTTACACATTTTTTTGTTAGTATATGAGTTCTGACAATTAAGTTTGTGAACTCATCCTAGAAAAAGTGCTACATACCTCATTGCTGCATATCACTGCTGTCACTTTCCAAGTACTGCCCTTGGGAAGTCATGCCCTAATCCACCTTTCAAAGCAGTGTTGGAACTATTTTTCTAGAATGACCATCAGAGCTACCCTTATATAGCACACAAAAACATACCACAATAACAACAGCTGCCAGTCAGCAAGACACTGCCACATGTTGACACAAACACAACTGTGAAGCCCTGACAGATCAAGGTTATGGCACCTTACCAAGCTTTTTATACAGTACTGCCAACCTAAGTACATGGTGGCAAGTTCATGAAATTAATTGTCAGACCTTGTGCGATAACAGCTCTGATGGTCTTTCAGGAAAATAAGTTCAAAAATTGCTTTGAAGAATGGACTAGGTGCTGGAGTCAGTGCATAGCTTCCAAAGGGGATTCCTTCAAAGGTGACCGAGTGATGTTCAAAAATGAGGTATGTAGTAGTACTTTTCCTTGGACCAGTTCATGAACTTAATTGTCAGACCTCATATATATTTTTCCCTTCTCTTAATGATTCTAAAAGAACACACAGTCTGATTTTTTTTTTTTTTTTT
>NW_003852466.1:9932824-9987092 GCF_000181295.1 Otolemur garnettii
TGAGAGGGCAGGTGGGGGTGGGGGGGCATGGGGGAAGGTGCTAACCGGTACAGCAAGCAACAGGAAGAGCAGGTGAGCAAGCACAGCCGCCTGGTGATTTATTTTAAACAGTCTGGAGAATGTAAGACTCATTGGTATGATTTTGACCAAGGTGTAGATGGAGGTAAGGATATTAGCCAGGAAAGTATTTAGTTAAAATACATACTAGGCTCTTTGCAAACACTGAAAATCCAAGTGACTTGATCAAATAGCAGCTAATATATGGGAGACCAGAAAATAAAACTGTGCATATAGATGAGCTCTGCTTTTTCCTCTGTGCTATTTTCCTAAAATGACAATGGCAAATCTTACATGATTTTGTAAAAAGTGTGTTTTACTTTCATAGCAATTTCAAGAGGATAATCATAACTTATCAGCTTCCACACGTCTCTGTTACAGAGTCCAGCTGTGCAGCCCAGTCCTAAGGGGACAAGGTAGAGTTCACTGAGGTTCAGAGTATGAGATAAATTAGGCTATGTAGCTTCTCTGCGTTGCTAAGACTGCATTTATATAAGTTACTAGTCCATATTTTCTTAAGCGGTCAACAATTACACAGTGTAAATCAATTCAACAAACATAGATCAAATGTTTGTCGTATTCAGAACACCCAATGAAGTAACTGTGCAATGTTGAAATGACAATGATAATGCCAATTCTGGTGACCACCAAACTGGTGCAAAGAAAAATGCTTACAAACAATTAAAATGAAAAAAAAAATAAGGAAAATTTTTAAATGTAAATGACATTTTGTAAAGAATTCAGTCCCAAATCTAGTAAGTATGAAAAAGCCCCAGTGTTTTTTCTAATCATTGGCGTCACTGGAGTTTTGCAGAGTCCCATCTTTGCTTAGTAGGATAGAACAACCAGGCAGACCAACAAAGCCTGTGCTATTCTGCCCTCCCAGTGGAAAGGTTCTGGCAGTCCAGTTCTCTTCTTGGTAATGACCCTGAGAGCAGCAGCGACTTCCTTGAGTGAGCAAAGGCTCCATTACATCAAATATAATCAAATATTTGCTGAGGCCGTACGATCCTTAAATCAGACCCCTTTGTCTGAATGCCTCTCTATCTTCTTTCAGTGATAGAGAATATATTAATGAAATACCAGCATTGCACATTAAATAAAGTATCCTCAGTTTAAATCATGAGGGAAGGGGAAGAAAACACATCTTTTACAGACTGAAAAGATAATAGCATATCTGTTATACATGGTATGACGCAGTTGAGGCAGAATACTGGGATAGAGAACACCTTCCTATCCAAGAAAATCCAGAGTGTTTAATGAAAATAGTGCTAAAACCACATTAGATAGAAATAGCAATGCTTGTATCTATTCTAAATTCACAATAATAAAACCATAACCATTTAAATGTTCAGTTTGTAAATCATGTACCAGATTTAAGTGGAATTCGTGAAGGAAAAGAGAGAAATCATAATACGTTTGCTTATTTTGATGGAATTCTATATGAGATTATCTCAAGCATAATGAATTTCCAAGATCTGAAACACAAAGCTAAACGCGATCACACCCACATTAGATCTGCAGCTGCAGCACACAGTTGCTAAATATTTGTTTATGCATATTATCACAAGATGTTTGCATAACACGGAACTAAGAAGTAAATATTTTAGAACTGCTTACACTGTTCCCTGACATATACTGTCATTTCAGTCCATCGCATGAGTCATTTAAATGTTATTCTGAATTTCAAGTGCCACCCCCGTGATCCACACCAAGCAGGGTATAAATACTCTGATACCATTAGCAGCATTGTCAGGGACGCCAAGGAGCGGGCTGTGCCAGCACTTCCGTGGTGACTGAGTCTCCACCGGGAGAAACACAGCTGTCCTGCCACAAGAAAACAGTGGTTTCTTTGGGAGTCCAGTGATTTTAAACCCTTAAAAATAGATCTATATGTCCCAGATATAATGTATTAAATGAGTAGAGAGAAAATAGTCTGGCTTATGTGTTGCTAAATGCATAAGGAAAAGTATATCCAGTCTAGTGCTTAAAGATCACTTTAGATTTCCACCTTCTGCCGTGCACAAAATTGTCCAACATGATAATCCTAAAAGCCATTGACATCCTCATCAAATTGAACTAGGTACACGTACTTTATGAGATTTCTTGATATATAACATGTGTGGAAGTAATTTTTATGTCCTCATCCTCCTTTTATAAAGGTTCATGAGGATATCTAAGAATAATTCTTAACAATTATACAGTTTTATACACTTATTTCCTTTACTTACTTTAATTATACACTTACTTCCTCCCCTGTGTCTGCTTTTCTTCTCCCAGCACTACTTCTTTTTTAAAGGACAAACCTGTAGCAGACCATATAAAGCAGCGTCCTCAAACTACGGCCCACTGGCCACATGCAGCCCGCCTGGGACATTTATCCAGCCCGCCTGGTGTTTTTGCCGCCGCTGCTTGTCCTGCTTAGCAGCCAACTTGTCCCAGGCCCGTAGTCCGGCCCTCCAATGGTCTGAGGGACAGTGAACTGACCCCCTATTTCAAAAGTTTGAGGACCCCTGAAAGGAGCAGCGAGAGTGAAGCTCGGAGCACTCTGTAACTATAAGAAACATCCCTGATACAACTCAGTAATGTGACACCTGGGTGATAGGAGATTGGGGAAGGGATTCAGCTCTCCTTAACACGAGAGCTCTCGAGACAAGAACATCAGTGCTTTGCAGTGTCTACACCTTTGTTGCAAATGGCCACGGGATCACGTCTGTAAGTCTCCCCGGGAGAGGTTGTTCGGAGTCAGTGTTCATTCTTTCACCGGCTCGATCACTCTCTTTTGTTTCTCCTGCTCGCAGTGCCCCTGCCCGGGGCCCTTTGAAGAAGACTGCTAAGATTCACTCTCTTACTCTCTCTTACTAAGACTGCTTCTCTCCTTCGAAGACTGTTTCTCTCTCTCTCCCTCTGGCTAAGAAAAATAGCCCTCAGGCACCTAAGGGGAGTTTTTCCCGAGCAAGATAGCACAGTGGTCCATGTCCGGGCAATAGACAAGCCGGGGCCAGAGACCTGGCCAGTTTCGGCCGGACACAAACCCATCCCCTGGTACCTGAACAACCAGAAACAAAAATACCTTTGGGAACTTGCCGTGTTCACTCCATGGACCTCATGCTCAGATATCAACCTCATCCCCAGCGTCTCCAAACTCAGTGTCTCATTATCACAACCCCCACAGTACACAGAGCAAGGACTGTAAGTTAGACATGGTTTGGTGCCAGCCAATATGCTAGCCCTCACATCTCCAGACTGCATTTTATCAGAGCCCATCTGGAATCCATGCGTCTGTGTGACCTCGCAGCAATGGTGAAGTAAAAGGTTACTTAAGCTCCATCTCTTTAAAAGAATTAAAGTATAGTAAATGCCGATTTCAGAAATCTTTCAGCTATTCACTTGAGACGTAGATGGAAGTGGTTTATGTTACATTAGAGATTTTAAAAGAATGAGTATTCATTGGGAATGTGTGAACTCAACAAATAAGACTTTCGAATGAAACCACCTTACAAAAAGTGACTGATCCTAATTCTCTTGACCATTTCCTTTGCAAAGCAGGTGGTATGGTGGTAGGGAGAGCGAAGTCAGCTCCCCATCCAGGCGGAGGATTCACGTGTGTGAAACCTCAGTCTCACTGCATCTAACCTCCGTCCTACCTGAAGTTTCCAGTAAGATCATAAGCTCATGTCTTATGGTAATAAGAGAAGAAAAGGGAGCCGCTGCTTCTTATTCCATGTGTGCTAGTGCTGTGGTCTCCATAGCAACTGGGGCAGCAGTGCCCCCAGACTGGGCTCCTATAAAACTATAACTAAAGGAGGGAAAGTGGAAGCAGGAGAAAGGCATCTCCACAGATTAACGGGGGCAGCAATTTGTCAGATCAGTGGACTGGGAAATGGCTACAACTCTTGCTGATTCTGTTCCCATCTTAGCTTCATAAACCAGGGACTGAATAAATATGTCTGTAGCACGTTGCACACAAGGCTGAGATCTTGGACCAGTGCTGTTTTCGTTGACTGCTGGAATTGACCATCTCACGTCCATGACTGCAGAAATCCCACAACTGATTGATATCAACCAGAACCAGTACTGCACTTCAAGGGAAGCCATTTAGAGCAGTAAAGCATTGGCTACCCTCTGACAGAGATGCAAAAGGGATTTGTAGACATGTTTCACGCCAGTCATGGAAGCTTTCCTTACTGTAAATGGGAATACATGACTTTATTCCAATTATTAATAAGCAAAAATCTCAAATCAATGTTATTATTTTTTTCATTAAGTCTTAAGTAATACAGAGACCAAAGTTTAGACTTCTTGTCCTTGATACATAATCTCAATGGCTTTACTGTCATGGGGAAGGGCAATGTTTTAGAATTTCACTTTGTGTAGTCAGAGCTATCTGCTGCCTACTAAGCATAAAACTTCACATTCCTTAAAAATACAGAGCACAATTGACTGCAAGAGATAGTATAAAAATCCCTCAATAAGGCAAATGCTATGTATTATCTGTCATGGAATCTAATGATAATTCCTGCCTTCCGCACGTTGCTCAGCTGTGCCTTTAAACTACTACTGATACAGGATTCCTCCACCCCATTCAAGGCTGGACAGGGGAATCCCAGTTTTCCTAGCCTTGGGCAAGTTCATGAAGGGCACACCCTGACCTTTTGCCCTCAGCTGGAGGGACGGCATTCATTCCTTTGTCAGTAACACTCATTAAGGATGAAAACATGTTTCTATTTGCCAAGTCCTGGCCAAGTGTAATTCTCAGGACCCTAGATAAAGAGCCCACATAGAGACTCCTCAGGTCACTTCTTTTCCCCTTCTCTGGTGCTTTTTACTTCTTTATTCCTTTCTAACTTCTAATAAAAATCCTATCTTACCACAGACCAAGGATCTACTGAAGAGCAAAATTCCAATATCATTACTACTTTGTTCTGTGGGACTGTCACCTCAAACAATAAACTCTTTATGGGCAGAAGGAGAAATTAGTAATGGTTTTTATGTACAAGAGGACACCGTAGGTAGATTGGATATTCAATACCTGTTTGTTAATAAAAATGATAATTATGGTTTGTCTATTATGTAGTAGTTAAGCTATAAAAATTATTAAACACTGTAATGTATTTTATATCTGGTCATCCAAATATAATTTTGTAAAGAATAAAAAACCCTCTTTGACCAAACCACAACACTGGGCCACTGTGAAAGGAACTCTTTAAAGATTATTATTGTCTTGTGGATTTTTCACATTGTTAATCCTTTTATGCAAAATATCATGTTTTGTCCATTCATTTTCTTTGATTGTATGTGATGCTACCTGTCAGGACCTTGTAATTTATCCTGAGCAGCTCGCCAATTAAAAAGAAAATAAAATTAGACCGGGCCCAGTGGCTCATGCCTGTAATCCTAGCACTCTGGGATGTCCAGGCAGGTTAATGAAGTTAGGAGGTTGAGATTAGCCTAAGCAAGAGTGAGACCCCATCTCTACCCAAAATAGTAAAATTAGTCAGGCTTAGTAGCAAGTGCCTGTAATCCCAGATATTTGGGAGGTTGAGGCATGAGGTTGAGGTTGCTATGAGCTGTGATGACATCACTGCACTCTAGAGAGGGACAGAATGAGACTCTGTTTCAAAACAATAAAAAATTAAAATATATTAAATAAACTGAGCATTATAGTTCCCGGTACTGCAGTTAATTTAGACTGCAGTTGCTGGAACTGCAGCCCCTCCCCACCTTTGTACTTACAAGATAGTTCAAGTTACTGAACTGAAAGTGGCCCCATCCTTTCCAAAACAGACTGCACACACCTGATCATGGGCTGGCCCAAAAATTCAATTTGTTCATGTTGGAAAACATCTCAGGGATAGAAAATATGGATACTAATTCCAAAGCTAACTTTAATCCCCACAATCAGAGTGGATAAAAATGTGTGTGGGTCGAGGGTAGAAAACATGAAGGTGGAGGGAGGGACTTACTAATGAATCTTACATTGAAGGATTTGAGTGTTAGTCTTAGGAGTTACAGACACACAAAAAGTGATTTATACGTATTATATTTTCAGATGTAATTTTAGCCAGAATGGGCTCCGTCCTTGGTTAGATGATCTCTTCTTACTACTTTCTTGTCTCCACAGTTAATAATGTATCTATTTTTATATCTTTCCTCATACAATTTACTACCCTAATCAGCTAATACTCACTGAACTTCTGTGATGAAGCTGCTATATGTTAGAAGCCCAAGAAAACTTGAAATATAGTCAGACATTTGTAATTGTCAGGATCTAGTTGATAGAAACCAATTTAGGCATTTCAAATGGGGTAATTTAATCCAAGATGTCTTGGGAAATCTCAACAGGAGACTGTGAAGCAACATGTATGTTGGCAGCAGTGGAAAGCCATTACGACCCACATGGAGGGCAGCTGAAAAGATGCAGGGTGGTGGGCTGGGCCCACACTAGTGCTGGGTCAAGGGCAAGACTCTTCTGGAAATGAAGGGGACAGCTCAGCAGGAGAGTTACAGTAAAGCCAGGATGCACAAAGCTCAACCCCACGAAACCACATTTCTTTCACATTCAGGGTTAATGCAGAACTAAATGAAGCATGAGGGGCATTAAGAAGGTGGAGGAAAGGATGGGAAAAGAAAGGCAAGAATCTTTTGGGAATGGGAAATGGGGGAAAGACAGCAAATAAAATTCACTCTGCATTCTGCAGCAGAAAAGCATTTTCCTGACACACACTATACAACACACATTTGGAACATTTCAAAACACCATCAGACACTTGGCATCAGATGAGAGTCACATTCATGCAGAAAGCTAGATAAACCCAGGAGTCCCTCAATGCCCGAACTCCTCAACATTCCTGGAAAAAAAAAGTAGAGGCCAAGAATTTCATTTCAATTATACTCTCAGAATAAAGATTATAATAACAAAATCAACCTAAACTATTGACTGTAAATGGCATATACTAGTTAGAATTTGGGCTCTGGAGCTCTTTTATTTGTCTGAATTCTGTTTCCATGATTTTCCAGCTGTATATACTTGGGCAGTTGATTCATTCTCTCTGCTGTATAGCTTTTTCCCCTATGAAATAATGGTAATAGTTATATCAATTTAACAATTTTATCAAGATTAGATGTTTTACTACAAACATAATGTTGAGAGAAGAGCTTGGTACTTCATGTTTACTTAATAAATATTGTATTTCATTACTAGAAAGTATGTTTAGATTATCGAACTTTTATATATTCCCATGATAGAAATATTTTCATCATAAAGTTATTCAATAAATGTATGGAATTCCAATGCAATAGAAGTAACTGACCTATGTACTCATTAACTTTCTTACTTAAAAGACAAACTCCAGAAAGTCCCCAACAAATAAATAACATAGCTGTTTGAAATAAGATGAATCCCTAAGGGAAAAAAAAGGCAGTTTCAGCCACACAAGCATAATATTAGCTTTGGAAAAAGAGAAGGAAGGCAAAATTTGAAAATATGTTTTCAATGGATATACTTAAAAAAAAAATAAAAAAGGAAAGAAGAAGAATTATCCCAGAAAATCTCAAATTAAAACACAGAAACAAAAACTGGTGATTAGGAAGTTGCTTCAGTGCTTTGAAGATGGAAATGGCTAATGATAACCAGAGAATTTTAGAAACAGGGAGAAGCTTCAAATTTCACCTTATCAAATTTCATCTCTTTGAGAAATCTACAATTGAAAAGATGCATCAATAGTTAAAAAGAAATCCAAGAACCTGTAATTAAAGAATGACATTGAAATAATCCCAAAGAAAGCAAGTGTATAAATCCATTAAGAATGAATTAGATTCCAAAGAAATTTTTAAAAGGAAGATTTTAAAATGGTGGATGGATATCCAAATTCTATTAATCCATCAGTAATCTCACGGTTCTGTGTGGGAATAGTATAGACATCTTTTGAAAATCAGTAGACTAAGGGCTAAGGTCTAGGATTCTCTTTCCTAACTTGATAAAAGAACTATTACATCAGTAGAATGTAAAAGCTGTATTCAGAAACAGAAGAAAAGGAAGCAAGATCTATAGGGGAGGAGGACAACTATTTCTCCAACTAGTAGACTGAGGTAGAAAGACTATTTCAGCATTTAATCCATTCATGAGATCACTGTACATAATAATTTATTCCAACTTTTGAGATATAATTTTTATGTTAGAACGGTTTTAGATATACAGAAAATTGAAAAGCTGATAAACAGAATTCCCACGTATCTTCAATCCTGTTTTCCACATTCCCATCCCACACTTCCATGGTATACTTGCCACAGTTAGAGAGCCAGTACCAAGGTGCTCTTATTAGCCAAAGTCAACAGCTCATTCAGATTTCCTTCTCAGCCTAATTAATATCTTCAGTTCCAGGATCACATTACATTTAGTCCCCACATCTTTCCAGGCTCCTCTTGGCTGTGACAGTTTCTCCAATGACACCATTAACAGTTTTGAGGAGTATTGTCAGGTATTTTGTAGTATATTTCTGAATCAGAAATTTTCTGATCTTTCTCTCATAATTAGACAAGGTTTATGTGATTTATGAAACAAGATCACAGAAGAGCAATGTGTCATGTTCTTCAGCCGGGCATGGCTTGTCCACACGATGCTCACAGGTACAATGCCCTTGATGAGCTATCCCAGGCCTCCTGCCAGCCTTCTGAGCTCTGAGGCTGCTCCCCGCCCCAGATCTTCATGCCCTGTGTTGTGGAAGTTGCTGTGCTTTGCCCACACTTGAAAGTGAAATGATATATCATCTCAATGAGTGCAGCTTATTTACATAAATTAGTTGAAATTGTTCTGCACAAATTTGTTCCCCATTCTTCCACCATTTAATGACTTATGTAAACATTTATAACAAGACAGGAATCATGGATGTCAAGTTTGTATAAGGAGTTAAAATCTAGTTGTTCAAAGGTTTCATCCATAGCCTTGGGGGCTCTTTCAGTTGGCTCTTTTACTGTTTGGCAGGCCCCCATCAGTGCACAGAGTGTTTGTGTGTCTGATGCTATGAGAAACTCCCATATGTGTATGTATATATCCTGTCCCAGACTCGGAGCCATCCATTTGTCCAATCACTCATGGTTCCCTTCATTGGAATGTACTAGATGACAAGATCTGGGTGTTAGTTTTGCTCACTGCCCTTGCAGTCACGGCACCTTCTAAATGCTCTGGCTGGCAGAGCAAGGAAATCCCGTATTTGTTTATGGACTTGTATATATACATGTATGTGCAGTGACATGTATCTGAATTAAGCAAAATAGGGATTCACACTCATATCTCCAACTGTCACCTGTTACCCCATGGATCATTCTCACCTCTTTCTCTAGCTTATCTGCAACCTCACACTCCAATGGTGAGAAACCTCACTCTGACATCCACCATCCTCAGCTTAATTCTTCAATTCCAGTACTCGTGGATAGTGTTTTAGATTTTTTAATGCATACACAATGGGAAACAACTATCAACTTGGATACAATACCCTGCCCCTTACCTGCCAAGGTTCTGTTTTAAGACCACTAATGGATGCCCAAACCACAGATAGTACCAAACTCTAAATACACTGTGTTTTTCCTATACAAACATACATGGCCATGATGCAGTTTAAATTTATACATTAGGCATGGTAAAAGATTAACAATAATAGCTAATAACACAATCTAATTATAACAACAAGCCAGCATCACTGTGTTTGCACTTCAGAACCATTATTAAGTAAAATCACAATCAACTGAGACAGTTGACCTGATAACTGAGATGGCTACTAGGTGACTAATTAGTGGGCAGTGTGGATAAGCCAAACAGAGGATGGCTCACATCCAGGGAGGGGTGGAATAAGATGGCAGGGGGTTCATCGCACTACTCAGGGCAGTGTGCAATTTAACCTTGGGAAATGTTCATTTCTCGAATTTTCCATTACTATTTTTGGAACATGGTTGATTGCAAGTAACTAGAACCTGCCAAACTGAAACCATGGATAAGAGGGAACTACTGTTCAGTACTGATAGAAAGTTGCTTTGCCATTAGTTAAGACTCCCGTCTTTCCCCCCCAAAATGAGCACCTTATTTGTAATATAAAAAGATTATGTGGTCACATTTCCTTTCCATCCTGACATATTTTTTTAAATCCTCTCATTCACCAAACATTTTAATTACTTTGTTTTAACCAGGCATTTCTCTGGGAATTCAGGGCATGTCATGTAAGAGACACCAAACCTTGTCACCATTGCCTCTCAGTTTAATTGGGAGGCAAGTAAAGAGATGCTTATGGTGCAGCTGATTTTGGTGGGCTTCATGACAGGGTGAGGAAGGAGCCGAGAGCAATAGCTTCCCACTTAGGTATTGGGCCATTGACAAAGCCTGACAGCCAGAAAGACAAAGAGGGTAGCTAGGCAAGTGTATGGGGCTGCAATTGCCAGAGTTTCTGGGTGTTTTTTTTAAGAAAACTCACATATCCAAATTTCCATGTGATTATTCTTGATTTTTGAAAAAAATTGTTAATGGTAGTAAAATATGTATCACATAAAAATTATCATCTTAATCATTTTCAGTAATGTTTAGCACACTCAGATTTTCTGCAATGTATCCTCACAACACTTACATCTAGCACAGCTGAAACTTCATACCCTCCAAACAATTCTCAATTCCCTGCTTCACAGTCCCTGAAGGACACCATTCTGTTTTCTATTCCTGTGAATTTCACTACTCTGGGAACCTCTTATTAGTGGAGTCATACAACATTTACACTTCAGTGACTGGCTTATTTCACTTAGCATAATGTCTTCAACGTTGATACATATTGTAGCATGTGAAAAGATCTTTCCCATTTAGGTAGAACGATATCCCACTGTATACACCAGATTTTGTTTATCTGTTATCCACTCGTGACTATCTGGGCTGCTTCTACCTCTTGGCTACTTTGAATAATGCTGCTATGAACATGGGCATGCCACATTTCTTCAAGACTGTCAATTCTGGGCACATAAGCAGAGTGTGGCACTGGTGATTCTATCTCAATTGTTAAAGGACCACTATAGGTGGTTGTACCATTTTACATATCACACACAATGTACAGGGGTCCCAGTTTCTCCACGTCTTCACCAGAATTTGTTTTTGGGTTTTTGCTTTTGCTTTTTGACAGTTGTCTTCCTAACAGTTATGAGGTGATATCTATTTTTGGTTTTAATTTGTATTTCCCTAATTATTAGTGACGAGCATTTTTTCATATGTTGATTAGTTATTTGATGTGACTTCTTCTTTTTTTTTTTTTTTTATTTCAGAAATGTTCATTCAAGTCCTTTGTCCATTTTTAAATTGGGTTTGCAGGATTTCTGTTGTTTAAACAGGGCTCTTAACATATTCCGAGTATTAATCCCTTATTAAATATATGATTTTAAAACATTTTATGCCATTTTATAGGTCGTCTTTTCACTGTGTTGACTGTGTAATTTGATGCACAGAAAGTTTATTTCTGATTTACTACAGTTTATCTATTTTTTCTATTGTTGCCTGAATGTTTGTTATCATATTCAATATTATGAAAGTGGTCTCTTTATTTTCTTTTAGGAGTTTAATATTAGGTCTCACCATTGAGGCTTTAATCCATTTCAAGTTAATATTTTATACTGCATAAAGGAAAAGTCCAACTTAATTCTTCCACACATGGATATATAGTTTTCACAGTGCCATTTGTGGGAAAGCCTGTCTTTCTCCCACTGAATGGTCTAAGAAACCTCGTCAAAAGTCACGTGCTGGGCACTCTGTTTTCTTCCATCAGTCTAGTCAATCACATCCCCACATGATACCTGCCTATGCCAGGACCATACTGCTTTGTAGATTTGTGGTAAGTTTTGAAATCAGAAAATGTAATATCACCAATGTTGTTCTTGGTTTTCATTGGTGTTTTGGTGTTCATCAAGATTTCATACAAAATTGAGAATGTTTTTTTTTACTACCTCTTTAAAAAGCCATAGAGTTTTTTTTTTTTTTTTTTTTTGAGACAGAGCCTCAAGCTGTCCCCCTGGGTAGAGTGCTGTGGCATTACAGCTCACAGCAACCTCCAACTCCTGGGCTCAAGCGAGTCTCCTGCCTCCACCTCCCAAGTAGCTGGGACCACAGGCACCCGCCACAACGCCCGGCTATTTTTTGGTTGCAGCCATCATTGTTGTTTGGCGGGTCCGGGCTGGGGATTCGAACCTGCCACCTTAGGTGTACGTGGCTGGCGCCCTAGCTGGTTGAGCTATAGGCACCGAGCCAAAGCCATAGAGTTTTTGATAGAGATTGCAGCAAATCTATAGATTGTTCTGGGTAGTACTGACATCTCAAAATTATGTATTCCAATCCATGAACATTACTTTTCTTTCTATTTAATTTATTTGTGCCTTCTCTAATTTCAGCAATGTTCTGGAATGTTTTTGTGTATAAAAATCTTTTGTCTCTTTAAGCTGGTTACTGTTTTATTTTTTGATGCTATTATAAATGAAACATTTTTAAATTTCTTTTTTCAGGTTGTATATAAGTGCAAATGATCTCTTGTGTTGATTATGTATCTGACAACTTTGCTGAATTTGTTTATTAGTTCTAACAGATTGTTTTTCTATAAAATCTCTAGGATTTTCTACATGTAAGGTCAGATAGTTTGTGAGGAGAAATAATTTTATTCCTTCCATTCCAATTTGGATACATTTTTCCTCTTTTTCTAGCTGAATTATTCTGGATAGGGACTTCTGGTACACTGCCAAATGGAAGAGATCACAGTAGGCATCCTGTCTCATCCTTTAATTTGGAGGGAAACTCTGTATCACCATTGAGTGTGATGTTAGGTGTTTTTAATTTATGGCCTTTACTACATTGAGATAGATTCCTTCTGTTCCTACTTGAGTGTTTTTACAATCCAAAAGTTGATTGTTTTCAAAGGCTTTTTCTGCACCAGTTAAGATGGTGGCTCCATTTTATGGTTGTACCCGTTTGTTTATGAGTGTGCATGCTGGCCTGTAGGGTAACACAGTACTTCATTTTGCAGCAGACCATCAATCTGGGTCACACAGTGGCTGCACCATTTTCTATTTCTACCTACAGCAGAGGGGAGATTCTATTGCTCTGTATCTTATCAGATTTTAAACTATAGTCATTCTAATAAGTTTATAGTGGTATCCTTCTTCTATTCAGTTTTATTGCATATGTAGGTAATAACTTTTAACTTACATTGAAAATAAGCACATAACAAAGGTATTGGCTCACAGAATTGAAGCAATGTCTGTAGAAATATGCTCCAGTTGATAAAAGATGTCTCCACAAGACATATAATAACGTGATTTTAAAATAATGGCTTGCTTAGGTTCCTTCTACCAGGGCTGCTGCTGGCACCTGGATGTTTATTCTATTGCACTGTGGTCTTGATTATACTTTAATCACAGAACATATCTAATTCTCATGCCTTACCCTTATTTCTTAGGAACAAAATTCTATTGTGGAGGTACTGAGTTTAGCCAATATTAGTCCATCAGCTTACAATCTACTTTCTAGGGAACTGAGCAAGAAAATACACATTATCTTATAATATTCCCCCATGTAAGAATGTCTGTCTGATGCTGGGGAGCTCCAAATGGCAAATGACTGCTACATACCATGGAACAAAGTCTAAATAGGTGAGAGTGACTTGTCTAGGAGGGTTTCTGTGATAAGTAGAATTTTAATTTATGTTCTGACTGCCAAGAAGGATGTAACCATAAAAAGATGAGGGGAAACAATTGTAGGCAGAGAAGACAAGGATGAAGCCACAGGGAAAACTGTGCCCTGTCCTTGAGCACAGATCGCTTTCTACTTGAGAAACTTGAAGAGGCACAGAATGGCATGTGGGTTGTGTATGTGCAGGAGGACAGAACACCGACCTCCCAGAGAATGTATATGTGAGGTGTGGCAAGGAAGATTCTCTAGCTTCTGAACGTTTCTTAATGCTGGAGGCAGAGGTTGTGCTCAAGGGCTGTGGTTCTGCAAAAACAAAGGTGGAGAAATTCTGTCTGACCTTCTCCATGTCCTCCCTAACCAGTGCTAATGTAGGATAAGCGGATTTTCTCTACTCCTTTCTGTTTTATGATAATAAAGATGAGCAGATGTTTGCTCGGGAGGGCTCCTCCCAGAGTTGCTCAGTTCCCCAACACAAACTCTGTGTCAAGCCTCTTCATTCCTCCAGTCAAAACCACTTTAAAATGCCCTAAGGTGAATGTAATCATGGTCTGGGGGAAACTAAAGTGTGGGGTGGAGAATGTGTGGCACCAGATGAATTATGATTTTGATTTGGAGAATTTTTTAAGCTGAGATGAAAAGTTTTCACTCATTCTTTATGCTCTGGGAAGCCACCGGAAGATGGTCAGCATAAGTGGCATGACCTGACTGCTTTGTGGGGAGTTGGTCACTGTGGAGAGCAGGTATAGAGATGGTGGTTGGGAGGCCACTGCAGTCTCATCAAAAGCCATGAAAACAAAAAGAAATTAATGTGAAGTATTGAAAATGCTGAAAGAGAAAACCATACAATCAGAATTCTAAAACCTGTAAAGTTATCCTTTAATATTGCAGGAATAAACAGTTTATCAGGCAAATTATATAAAAGAATGACTTGCTAGAAGTCAAGTACTTCCAGACATAATATAAGAACTCCTACATGGATTAGGAAAACAATACAAATCAGAAGAGTTAGTCAACACAAACAAAGGAAGAATGCCAGTGAAAAAATGAATAAAAGGAAGTTGCTTATTTTTCTCATTCTTAATTGATTTGCAACATAACTCTTTCTTTAAAATAATAATAAGACTGTGTGGCATCATCAAGGGAATGGATAAAATATGTGAGCAATAGCAACATCATAGGCAATGGAAATGATACATTAGGAATATGAGATCTGACAAGTACATTTGTGAACTTGTCTTTGGAATAGTGCTACCGACCTTATTGCTGAATATCCTCCTGTTGGGAAGCTATGCACTGACGCCAGTGCCTATTACACTCTCCAAAGCAATTTCAGAACTATTCTACTAGAATGACCAACAGAGCTGTCATCATACAAGGTCTGACAATTAAGTTGGTGAGTTTGCCACCATGCACTTAGCATTTGCAGCACTATGCAAACAACTTGGTAAGCTTATATCACAGCTGTGTTTATTTCAACTGTGGTGGTGTCTTGCTGAGTGGTGTTCATTTTTGTTGTGGTATATTTTGGTGTATGCACAATGATGGCTTTGATGATCATTCTGGAAAAAAGAGTTTCAAAATTGCTTTGAAAGGTGGACTGAGTTTTGACATCATTGCACAGCTCCCAAGGGGAGTACCTGAAAGGTGACTGTAGTGATATTCAGCAATAAGGTATGTGACACTCTTTCTGGGATGAGTTCACAAACTTAATTGTCAAATCTTGTAGGACAATAGCTCTGATGGCTATTCCAGAAAAAAAGAGTTCCAAAATTGCTCTGAAGAGTGGACTAGGCAATGGCATTGATGCATAGCTTCCC
This sequence comes from Otolemur garnettii, assembly GCF_000181295.1. NCBI lineage: Eukaryota > Metazoa > Chordata > Mammalia > Primates > Galagidae > Otolemur > Otolemur garnettii. The sequence goes on from NW_003852466.1 coordinate 9,948,398, forward strand.
AAGGGGAATACTTTGAAAGTGACCATAGTGATACTCAGCAATGAGGTATGAGTTTGTAAACTTACTTGTCTTACTCATATTCTGTTATAGGTACCTAGACTACACATAAAGCAGTATTGTGCAATTTGAAGTTGTATATAGATTTGCTAAAAATGCTGAGTGTAAACTCTAAGGCAAATACTAATTGTTTTTAAAGTATAAATAATATAGTAAGAGAAGAGATGTAATGGACTTAACATGCCAAATTTAAACCAATGAAGTCAAAAAGATGAGGGAAGGACAACAACCAATGCAACAAACAGAGAAAAGTTAGAAATATGATGGATATTAATTCAGTTTTGTCAATAACCATTTCATATTAAATGGTCTAAATATATCAATTAAATGGCAGAGTTTGTCAAAGGGATATAAGATACTCAACTCTGAATTCTATAAGAAACTCACTTTAACTGAAGATTTTAATAGTTTTGAAGTAAAGGAATAGAGAAAAGTATACTTTGCTAACACTAATCAAAGATAGCTGGAGGATACATACTAATTACAGACAAGAAAAGACTTCATAATAAGGAAAGTTACCAGGATTAAAAAGGGAAATTAAATAATGTTAAGTAGAAGATTAAATTATAGTAAAGTAGTAGAATCTCTGAAAAGACACTGCAGTACTAAACAACTTAATAACTGACCCTCAAAATATGTGTGGCAAATACTGATAGACCTGAAAGCAGAAATAGATATATATTACTATAATGGAGGCCACCAGCAGCACTCCTTCAGTAACAGATAGGGTAAGCAGGTAGCAATTCTTGAAGAATGCAGATGAACTGAGCAGCACTACCATTCTATGTTACAATCGACATTTATAAGACACTTCGTTAAAAGATACCAGAATGCACATTTCTCCCAAGCTTATATGGAAATTTTTCAAAAGTACACCAACTTCCATCCCAGAAAACAAATTTTAACAAATATTTTAAATAGTAATTATGCAAAGTATATTCCCATACAGTGAAGAACAAGAATCAGTAATAGAAAGATAATTGGAAAATCCCCAGATAGTTAGATCATTTTAAATATCTATTAATTAAGGAAAAATGCCTGAGGAGAAATTCCAAAATATTTTAAGTTAAATAAAAATGAAAATATAGCTTACAAAAATTTATGAAATAATAAGAAAGCAATACTTAAATCAAATTTATGCCATTAAATGCATGTCTTATTAAGGAAGATTAAAATTAAGGGTCTGAACCTTCACAAGAGGGTATTGAAAAAGCAGTATAATCAAAGCCTAAAGCAAAGAGAAAACAAAAATAAAATTGTAGAGGAAATCAATGAAATAGAAAACAAACACAAAAATAACAGGGAAAATTAATGAAACAAAATGTTTGTTCTTTGCAAAGATAAAGTTGATAAATTTCTAGAAGAGAAACCAAAAAATAATGAGAAAAGGTACAAATTACCATTGTAAGAGATGGAATTGGGTCATTCTTAATAATGCCATGGATATCAGAAAATCAGTACAGGTCAATTTCTAAAACTCACACAAGGAGAAACAGACATTATAAAATAGCCTACATCTATTAAAATAGAGTCTCTACTAAGTAATTAATTGTTTTTTTCATTATTTGGGTTTGCTAAGGTGTGACTGTCCATGTCCCTCCAAAATTGATTTCGAGACTTAATCCTCATTATCATGGCATTATGGGGTGGGATCTTAGGGGGAATGAAGAAATCGTGAGAGATGCCTCATCATGAATGCGAGCATAAGAAAAGCTTCAGAAATATGCTTGGCCCTTCTCTGAGCTATTATTGGAGGACATAGCTTTTGTCCCTTCCAGAGGATTCAGCAACAAGGCAATGTCTTAAAGCAGAAAGAAAGCCCTCCCAGATGCCAGTGTCCTAACACCTTGATCTTGGACTTTGCAGCCTCCAGACTGTGAGAAATAAATATGTATTACTTAGTAGTTACCCAGGTATAGCAGAAGAACTGGGCAAGACTAGATGCTGCCAAATTGGGTCTTTGAGTTCTCTAAATTTTCCATCTTCACTCCAACAGTAAGACAATAACGATTTGAGAAGAATCAGCAGTCAAGAGCAAAAACAGTAAAGTGTCACCTGTGCTGTCCAGACTCACCCTGTGCAGGGGACAGCCATGTAGGTTGAACAGAAGAGGAATCCTTAAGGGTATTAATGTAGAGGTAAGCATGTAAATAAGGCAAGATCTGAAAAAATTATTTTTTTTCAAAACTAAGCATAATGTAGTATACAGTAACTTGTGGCCTTTTTGTCTTTGAACTTAACATTTCCCAAACTACAGGGAAACATTAAAAGTTAAAATACTTTATATATGGCTTTCCTTTGTGGGAGCAAATGTAAAGAAAAAGAGTCCAATACAGTTATAATTCTTAAGAACTTATATATCAATTAGACCTCTGAATCTATTTTCAAACTGTGGAAAATGTAATTAGCAGTTAGGTAATACACGATTTGTAACTCATGATGTTTTAATTTAAAAGGGTCTATGTGCCCAAATCACATCTTAAATATGTTTCTTGGTGACACCTAAAACTTCCTAAACTATTAAAAAATATAAATTAATTCTTCATTTTCAAATACTTTTGTATAACCCTTATAATTTTTTTTCTGGTTAATCTTTTTATTTCAACGGAATTATTATTATTATTATTATTGGGGAATCATTGAGGGTACAATGAGCCAGGTTATACTGCTTGTGTTTGCCGAGTGAACTCCCTGTAATAATAGTGTCCTTCTCCCAAAAGGTGTGTCACACACCATGCCCCCTTCATTCTCTCCCCTCCCCCATTTCCCTTTCTCCCACCATGTACTAGTATCAATTGTCCTCATATCAGAATTGATTACATTGGATTCTTGCTTCTCCACTCTTGTGATGCTTTATTAAGAAGAATGTATTTCAACGCCAACCGAATTAATACAAAAGATGTAAAGTCACCTTCCTTTGTAGTGGCTGTATAGCATTCTGTGATGTATATACCACAGCTTGTTAATCCATTCCTAGATTGGTGGGCATTTAGGTTGTTTCCACATTTTGGCAATTGTAAGTTGAACTCAATAAACAGTCTAATACAAATGCTTTTATGATAAAATAATTTTTTTCTTCTGGGTAGATGCCTCGTAATGGGATTGCAAAATCAAATGGGAGGTCTAGTTTGAGTTCTTTGAGGATTCTCCAAACTTCCTTCCAAAAGGGTTGTATTAGTTTGCAGTCCCATGACAGTGTAAAAGTGTTCCCTTCTCTCCACAATCATGCCATCATCTAGGAAATAATCTGTTTTGGAGTATGTACCATGAGCTGATGAGAAAAATGTATATTCTTTTGCTTTGGGATGGTGTATTCTGTATATATCTATTAATCCAATTTGTTATACGGTCACATTTAAGTCTTTTATATCCTTGTTTAGTTTCCGTTTAGAGGATCTGTCCAGTTTTGTCAGAGGGGTGTTAAAATCCCCAACTATTTTGGTGTTATGGGACATCCCATTGCTCAGACTCCTCAAGGTCTGTTTCATAAATCTGGGAGCATTTAAGTTGGATGCACAAATGTTTACAATTGAGATGTTTTCTTCACCAGTATGAAGTGTCCATCTTTGTCTTTATTAACTAAAGTTGCTTTAAATCTGCTTGTATCTGAGAATTAGATTGCAACCCCTCCTTTACAGCATATGAATGGCTTGTGTTTCTTTATCCAATCAGCCAGCCTATGCCTCTTCAGTGGGGATTTCAATCCATTAATAATTATTGAGAGTATTAATTAGTGTGGTGGAATTCTATTCATCTTATTATGAGATATTTTGTTGTATATTTTATCCTTTGTGCCATTGTGGAAGCTAAGCTCTGGCCTTGGCTTCTAGTTGTTTCCTTTGGTGGTGGACCATTGTGGTGTTTAATATTGAAAATAGGTCTAAGTATTTCCTGTAGAGCTGGTCTTGTTGTGGCAAATTTACTCCTTGCTTGTATATCTCAGCAGCACCCAGGGGGCTCTTGCCAGCAGCCAAAGCAAGGCTTGCCTAGCATGTCTGACCTCCATCCTGCTGCTCCAGTTCACATACCAGCAGTGCACTCCAAGCCATAGCTCCAGGCAAAATCTCTTCTCGAAATGCTGCCCAACTAACTGAGAAACTGTTGTTTCTCAGTTGCTCTAGGAGAGCTCAGCCTGACAGTCTTCCTGATTTGCCATCTTGCTCTTCCCCTCTCTTGAATGGAAATTTTAAAGTAAGTATGTATCATAACAATGAGCACACTATTAATCAAGAAATCAGTATTTTACATTCATTTTCTCAGCACTTGTTTTCTTTGTTTAAATAGGTCATCTTAACTTATATAATTTTACCTACTCATTCTTCTTTTGTAAGAATTATGAAATGTTTTATTTAGAATTTGTTTAAAAATTAAAAACTGAGAATTAAAGTGCTAATTATTTGCATTTCAAATCATTTAATATTTTCTTTTAATGAGAACCATGGAAACTAAAGGTAGATGAATTACTTTTTGGGGACCCATACATCTCAAACCTGAAAACAAAAACATTACTTTAGAAGGAACCTCTTGAATAATCTACTCATCCATCCTGCTTTGCTACTAATGACCTGCCCTATTTTAAAACTGTTAATTAGGTAAAAAATTAAGTTATACTAATAGTCTTGTTACAACCAGGATGCTTTCTAAATTCAAAATGAATCTTTCTGCTATTGTTAAATCTTCTTTCCTATTATTTCTAGTTAATGTTGAAAGATCACCGTTGCTATATTTTTAAGGCCATTGTCAATCAACATTGTTAACATAAGGCCCCTACTTTACAATTTGCTCTAATTTTTTATATACTCAATAATAAAATTCCAAAGAAACTATGCCCACATAAAACAAGGTTATGGCCATATAAACTTATTTATATACTCTTTCTTCTCCAACAAAGTTCTCAGTATCAGAGCATTTCACATAGACGGCACTCAGATGTGCCATCAGTTTACTTATTAAGTAAAAGAAAATGTGGCTGAGGAGATATAGAGACTACAACCATCTTAATGTGCCCTGGGTTCAGTGGTAAGGAAAGTATCATCAATTTTAACATCAGCCATAGTGACAGATCCAGTTCTCCTTGAAAAAAAAATTGTGCATTAAAGACTTTGGTGTTTTTGAGATACAACTCATGAGCTATAAAATGTGTTTACATAGAAAATAAAAGGACATTCTGCTAGAAGAAGCAAGAAACCCTATTTTTCAAAGAGTCAGGCCACTCTTGTGATGGGTTCCAGCCTGTAATTGGCAGAAGCAGCATGGGATAGAAAGCAGCCATGTCATCTGTTCTGTCTCCATGCAGCACTGCCCAGTGCCCAAGTGGATCCCATACCTACACAGCAATGCCCCAGGGAGGTGAGCAGGGAGAAGGCTGGTGACAAGCCAGTGACAGGATTTTGTGTCAAATCCTGTCACTGTGTGAAGCCTGACTGACTCTATTTTGTACCAGCTGACTCCATCTTGTGCACAGTTTAAAACTTTTCAGCACCCACTGCCCCTCCCCTCACATATTGTTACAGACTCCTGAGCATGTACTTCCTGCAAGAACAGAAAGATAAGTTTAGAGTTGCAAAAACTTAAAAACTCTCACTCCTATCTCAAACCTGCTCTTCTTCAAGGCCTTTTGTGCCCTTTTACCCTCTCCCTATAGATTCTAATCTTATAAGTTTTGCTTCTGTATGTGCTTCACTCTTAGAAACCTCTCCCCACCAACTGAAAGCACAATGCTGCTCCCCTGCCTCTCTGGGCCAAGATTTTTTTTCTGGTATGTATCCTTTCTCAGTGCTGGTTAAATAAAAAGACCATAAAACTCAACTTGACTCAGTGTGCTGACAGAATTCTCAATAATTCCACTCATGTTTGGGTATAACATTTGGAGGTTCCAGTGAGATCGCCAGCTGGAGGGTTGGCCTCCCTGCATGGCTCCCCAGGGTGGACAGAAATTATAGGAGAGGGGCCCCAAGATATTCCAGGGCCCCATAATTCTCTGGACTCATCCTGAGGGCATCAAAGGGATTCCTGCCAACTCTACTGCAAGTTTGTTTCCCAAAGATTTACTTTCAAAAGATAAGAGTCTTGTGTATGTCTGTGTGTAAATAGCCCTTGGAGAGACTAAAGGCCTGATGAGGGCTAGACTCAAGGGAGGCCACTAGGAAGTCACTGGGACACTGGTGTATGGCTTTGGCTCATGTTAAGCTTAGTGAAAAACAGACTCAGGAGGAGACAGAATTCCCAGTGACAAGGCGTCACAGATGCAGGATTTCTGATGAGAACTTGCTCTGGGAGGCTGCACAGGAACACCAGGATGCTGGTGTAGAAACTTGATCTTCTCACATACACATGTTTGACTTGTTTGTATCTTCGTTTGTCCTTGTTATTATCAGTATGCTTGTTATACTCATTGTCTGGCCAGGTACAGTTTCTGTCCTTACAGGTTCATAATCATGGGAACTCAATAGAATAAGCCTCTGACATCTCTTCAATGTATTTTAAGAAATTTAGGGGCTGGATTCTCTGATGACTACTGAGTTTGGTTCTCCAGAAGTTGTCTCTGGGTTTTCTGTGAAGTCAAGTGGCCCAGTTTTAATGTGGGATGGCCATCTTCCAGCTCCCTCCATCCTGCCCTACTGGCTACGGTTCACCAAATGGCCACAGGGAAGCTGGGTCATCTAGACCAATATCCCTATATAGATCATTGGTTAAGTTTGGTCCAAAATCCCCCTCCCTGGCTTTGTGCATACACTGTTGGAACTTACTTTGTGGTTTTCCTCACTTGCCCATAGCCATGGACAGACCAGACAGCTCATAAGCAGGTCCTCTCTCCTATTGAAGATTATCTGATGCTCTCTTACAACCTTGATAGACCTTCCTCCCCCATGGTCTCATCCACTGAGAAGGGCTCATCAGCACCCTGTCCCTCATACCCTCAGCTCTTGCCTCTGGCATCATTCATCTGGTCTATGGCCAGATGCCAGAAGCCCAGGTGAGAGACCCCTATCTTCCCCTTCTGGGAAGCAGTTCCTTGGGAGGGTGAGGCAAGAAGGGCTCACTTTTTCCTTGTTTATGTCCGTTTTTCCACTTTGGATCTGTACAACTGGAGAATTCAGAATCCATCTTTTTCTGAGTAGTCCCAGTTCTTACTTCCCTGATTAAATCCATTCTTCAGACCCACCATCCCACTTGGGATGACTGTCAGCAACTTCTTTTAATGCTCTTTACAACCAAAGAGTGATGAAAAGTCAGAATGGAGGCCTGGAGAGCTTTCCTGGCTGCTTCCACTGCTACCAAAAAGAGGTTAGGAGAAGTTTTCCCAGCCAAGCAGCCAAACAGAGACTCTAATACCACCTCAGGGTCCCAGGTGCTGGACACCTTCAGTGGATCCAGGCTTTACCATTAGCATTGTTTACTATATCACAGACCCTTTCCCAGTTAGGAAATTTACCAGGGACCCAGAGTGAACTGGAAAACAAAACTTACTAACTTATTAACCAACTAATGTCACTTATTAATCAACTAATGTCAGGAAAAATAATGAAAAAGATATCAGAGGAGGGTGTATGATAGATGTCATAAATAATTTGTTTCCCCAAGTCCATCTCTGTTCTCCAGGTAACCAGGTGTGGATTAAAGATTGGAGCCTGAGCCCTCTGAAACCATAGTGGAAAGGCCACTACTTGGTGATCCTGTCCACACCAATAGCAGTGAAGGTGGATGGTATTCTTGCCTGGATACATCACTCATGTGTGAATCTAGCCAATGACTAGGAGTGCACAGACTAACGCCACCCAGAGAATCCCCACCACTTTATCCTGAGAAGGTAGACAACAGCCCTGCCCTTGTCACAAACCAGGAGCTGACTAATTGGTCTATGCATGGCAGAAGCTTCAGGATGAGCAACAGTGGCTTGGAACTGAGTCTTTGATTTGAACTTTTTCACCTTCCTTCTTTAATCTTAGATGTAAGACCAGTGAAAGCTGGGCAGAGCTCTTCCCCTTGGCCGCCCTTAGAGCATGGCATTCTCCCTATAGAGCAGAAATCATGTATAGGGGATCCCCCCCTTTTGCTCCCTATGTGTGTGACCCTCAGCTAGCAGAAATAACTAACTCTTTCTTAAAATATCTCCAGTCCCTTTCTCAGCTCCAGAAAGACTGCTACCTTAGAGATTTGAGGTATATACCTAGAACCCACAAGAGTGGATGCAGAGCTTGAAAAGTGCCTTCCAACCAGGAGACCAGGTGTACAAGTCTTCCAGAAAGAAAGACTGACCTGTAGGGAGCCAACCTCCTGGGAGGCAAGGACCCCCCCCCCCAGTTTTGAGGAACTGCATTTGAGTCAAGGACTGAATGCACCCTGGCCCCAGCTGTTTCCTGTTATGGCTGGTTCCTGAATAGAGCCATGCCCTTTTGGTCAGCACAGACTGCTGAGAATGCTATTTTTCTCTTAGGCTGTTTTTAATCAAGTTATGTAATTATGACAAAATCATGCCTTCAAGGTACTGTATATAAAGCTGTGCAATAAAGCTGAGGTTGCCTTTTCCTATTGAGGAAAGGTCCTCCTGATCCTGCTATTTTCTGTCTCTCTTTTCCATCCTGCACTGGTCCACTCCCAGGTTTTCTAATAATTTGCTAGGCTGGTTCCTAGCACTGGCCCTCAGGTAGAAAAGCCCCTTCACTGTTATCCTCACCATTACAACTACTTTGAAAGCCAACGGCCTGCCAACATGGATCCACTGCACCTGGATGAAGAAGGAGAAAGAAGACTGCAGAGCCCCCTGGACTGTGCTCCTCCAAGAAGACCTTCTCAAGCTAAGACTGTTACAGTCTTAATTTCATTCCTGTGTGTCCCTGCAGCTATGACCCTCTTTCCCCTTGCCTCTGCTGCCACCCTGTTATACTTTGTACTATCATATGATAAAGGGAAAGAAATAGCAAATGTGTCCTGGAAAAGAATGCCAGATCTAGTCTTCCTCACGGATGTGTGTAAATTGTTCAGTCCTTTCCAAAGTGCTGTTAAAAATGTTCTTTGTTGGCTTTCCTTTCTGGTCATTTGCGGCAAAGCAACATGCATGATGGATGGATGTGGAGATACACAACTAGAAAAAAATATGCCAGTCAGTAGCTTTGTCCCAAATAACTGAGTATATTACTGTGAAAATAACTTCCAGTCCTAGCTGCATCCATATTGGATGCTGTACCTGTAATGCATTTGGAACCTGTAATCCCATCTCCATGCAAGTGCAAAAACTCAATGAGCAGATTTGGAAAACAGGACAGGCATGGAAAATCCAGTTCAGAACTTGCTGGCCATGGGGAATGATATTTAACATTTGGTGATTTGCTCTGCTTCAGAGCCCCCTAAGACCAATAAGGCCTTTAGTCAGATTGAAAGATCCAATGTTTAACTCTTTTTAACCTAAACTTTCAGACCCCCAAGCCTTACCAGCAGCCTTGGCAAGGGCTTCCCTTGCCTCCCATCTTAATGGAAGAGCTTAACAGTAGGCATCAATTTTCACATGTAACACAGCCTGATCTTTGCTTCATGTTGCTGGCTGTGCTTATGGTTTAGACCCCCAAACTATGTGGGTTAGGTAGGCAAACACCACTGACAACTAACAATTGTTCACTCTGTTCCCACTTAAACCTACCTCTTACTCTGGGAGACAATATGCCAAGCGGACAGTCTCTGAACCCCAGGTTACAATTTGTCTAAGTCTCCCTTAAAAGCTGTATGTAATCAAGTTTTGCTTCTGTAATCACTTCACTTAGAAACCCCCCTCCCAACTAAAAGCACAAGTTAAAAACCCTGCTCCCCTGCCTCTCTGGGCCAAGACCTTTCTTGGGGTATGAATCTTCTCTTGGTGCCAACTAAATAAAAGGATCCTAAAACTCAACTGGACTCAGAGTGCTGGGGTAATTCTTGGTAATTCCACTCGCGTTTTGGTACAACAGCTTCAAATAACGTCTGCTGTTCTTGACTACAAGGCATATACTAGGAGTTTCATATATGTTATTATTAAACACCCATAACAGGTATTAGTAGCTCATTTTCACTAATGAATAAGAGAGCAACAGAAAGGGTTAGTTCGTTTGCCTAAAATTGCACCATCAGTAGGTCTTGGTGCTAGGATTTGCATACAATTGTTTGCAATTGTTTGCTTCCCACTGACGCCTTATATACACACCATTTTGCATCCCCCAACAGCACTTTTGCACTGGTTCTCATTTTCTTTAATGAGGAAACTTTGTGAGCTTCTCCTCCTTAGCAATCACACAGCAAGGAGAAAGCCTTGGGGGGACATGGGTTAAGGCTAGAATTGCGTGATGGCACTCCCAGACTGGTGCCATGAGAAACAAACACAAGAGATTCGAATGTGTCAGAGATCTAATTCCAGGCATTTGGGTAAAGAATTACATCCCAAAATCTACTGAGTGTCTTCAGTGAACAAGGTAGAATTCTCCTAGGTAAATCAAACTTTGTAATTCCAACAAAGATGTATCAGCTCCACTGTGGAAGCCTTCCTAACAGTGAAGTTAATTGGAGGGTGAATGCATGACTTCTGACAATATCAATTAATAGAAAAGGGGAATAAGAGAAAAGTTACATGCACAAATAACATTTTCCCATACCTGCCAATTTTCTCTTAAATTTGGAACTCCACAAGGGATGTGGAGTATCAGTATGCTGTATCAGAACCACTCACGTTCTCCACAATTATTGTGCCTTTTTCTGCCCATGTAAGTTCAGACCTTAACATTTAATTAATTTCTCTGTCACACAGAGGTCTATTCAGTGCATCAATGCAATCAGGTAATATGTGAGGACAAAAGCATCTAACAGCTTTTAGAAAGTCAAAGAATGGAAGTAAGTAAGCATATTAGTCCCTAAGTATGAATATGAAACATATTAGTATTTTTCAAAGCTGGTAGGGTTAAGCTTTTCAAAAAATTTATTATGATGGACCATATATAATTTATAATACAATTCTGAATTTCTTTCCAGTCTAACAGAATGAGCACCAGTGAGAAGTGGAATTATTAGTGCATTCTGATCTTTCAGGCTGCACTAATCTGTTTAATCAAAGCCCCATCTCACTCTGTCTAAGCAGGCTGCCTGCCTCCGAAGGGCAAATTGCATCGCATCTAACAGTATGTGTTTTTGAAAGAGAATGCATTTGTTTTTACTCCCTGGATAATGAGTTTAAAATCACTTGGCACTTTTGAAAAAAGACTCAAGTTACATGTATCTTTGTTTATGTGGCTATATTTAAAATTGACATGTGGGTCTGCAAAAAAGAGGGCTCCACACTGTCTTCTCTCTTGCTTAAAAATCTGCTCTAAAACACTGATTTTCTCTGCACATATGTGAAGGATTTGAGGCTTTGAGACCTGAAATATACACACACACACACACACACATACGCATATATATGTATACACATATACACACATACATATATCATATATATGTACATATGGCATGTTAAGAAATATACACACTTGCAAATGTGTGTGTGTGTGTGTGTGTTTTAACATGCCATTTAGCACAGAGTGGCAACAGGATGGCCCAGATCCTATTTTGAGAAGACAAAATAATGAGATGACCTCTAAGGAGACTTGATCAATTATGCTGAGCGCTCCCAGTAGAAACCCTCTTTATTTCACTCCTTGTGCGGTCATGGCTTTTCACAGATACTTGAGAAAGCCTCTCTGAGGTCTGAAATATATCAACATAGTTTTTTCCAAATAGCTTTTAACAGAGGAGCAATGTATTCAAAAGCCAAATAAACCAGAGCTGTGAGAAGCAAGAGGCTTACAGTGTTTTTCATTTTGGTTGACCCTTGAGTATAAACTTTGAAACACAATTTCTCCTCTACTCCTTCCCATAGGAGCTGATACAGAAATTCAGTGAAGGTTTCACAGTGACATTTAATCAACCATGACAGACATTTCCCAGAATGCCGAGCACAGCCCTGCTCCTTCTGAATTGTGTTTTATGCCGTCTCATCATCCCTATGCAAGCTCCTTAATGTTGCAGCTTCTCTGAAATGTGGTTTTAGAGGACACCTACAATAGAACCACTTAGGCTGGTTGTTAAAATCCAATTACTAGGCCCAGTCCAACTTGCCAAATTAGAGTATCTTATCCGAGAGCCTCAGAATCTGCACATTCACAAACATCCAAGAAAAGTAAAGCTTGATGACTGCTCTGCCTAGTCCTAAATCTGCCTTAAGATTAAACTCCTCTCTCCCCACCTCTCTCCCTCCCTCTCTCTCACACACAGAGAATTTTTATTTGCTCTTCCATTTGTCCCTTGGTATCTCTGGAAGATTTGGTCCAGCCTCCTCATGCACAGTGCCCAAATCCACAGATGTGCCAATCCTTTACATAAAATGATGCAGTATTTGGATATCATCCGTGCATGTCCTCCCACATACTTTAAGTCATCTTTAGACTATACCTAATGCAATGAGATGCCATGTAAGTAGTTTTTGTGCTGTATTTTTGTGTTTTGTGTGTGTTATTTTGTATTGCTATATGATTATTTTTTATTATTTCCCCCCACATATTTTCTATCAGTGTTCAGTTGAATGTATGATGGGGAGTGTGGGTATATGAGGAACCAATGCACTGTATGAGAGTCTGCAGGCATAAGGTGGTGTTTATAACCTTTCAAACATTTGCAAAGGCTTAGAGATAAATTTGGTGGACATTGGCTGGTAGGGATTAATAGAAAAACTGGAAAAACATATTAAACAGCTATCCCCTCAGTATTTCATCTTGATCAGTACTCACTGATCAGTTTCTAATAGGAAAAAAATTCAACCAAGAGATTATTTGATAGCCCACTGGACCAATGTCATATCTTCTTAATGAGTGAAATGAAAATATTGTGGCAAGGCACTAATGCATTTAATCCTATTGCACATGGGGTGAATTATGACATTAAGGAAAAGTCAACTCACCACTTCTTCGTGTCTGCATTTTCTCACATTAATTCCATTTATCTGCAATGAAAAGAAGAGCATAGTTTCACCTGGTATATAGTAAACCGACTCAATGTTTGGTTACACTGTAATAAGGATAAGTGTGTACCTGTAGAATTGCATCCCCAATGAAGAGCAGTCCTGAAAGTTCCGCTATGAATAAAAAAGGACAATTGATAATGCAGCTACTATTTGCAGATGAAAAAGTTTTTAATTAAATAAAGGCAAAACCTGTAAATGAAACAAAAACTTAAGTGTTTTATGTAGTATCTTAAAAGGTCCGTAAAGAATGGAACTTCAAAACAATAATGTGACTCAGTCCACTTCAACCACTAAAACATAACACAAGATATTTCTATTTAGTTCTCCTACTTCAGATTTCTGGCTGCTAAAAATTGGTCATTCTTTTGAGGGTGGATGATCAATTTTCTCATGCTCTTACAATTTTGAGGTCTTTGTAAAAAAGTCTGAGATGTAGACTTTCAATCCATCAGATATGGAATTGGCTCCAAGTTCACTTTAATTTAATTTATTTGTTTATTTATTTTGAGACAGAGTCTCACTTGGTCTCCCTTGATAGAGTGACATAGTGTCTTAGCTCACAGCAACTTCAAACTCTTGGTTTCAAGCAATCCTCTTGTCTCAGCCCCTCAAGTACCTGGGACTACAGATGCTTGCCACAACAGATGCCGGCTATTTTTTAAAGACAGGGTCTCACTCTGGTTCAAGCTAGTCTCAAACCTGTGAGCTCAGGCAATCCATCCACCTCAGCCTCCCAAGTGTTAGAATTACAGGCATGAGCCACTCCGCCCAGCCCCCCAAATTCACTTTCAAACATGACATTGTTTTACCAATTTAGATCAGTGCAACAGTGGCTTTATATCTCCATTGCTTTTCCTAGAAGTTTCACCTAAAAGGCTGACTAATGAAAGTTGCTTAAGAGAACTGGAAAACAAATACCTGAAATTGTTTTTACCACGTGTGACTTGTCATTATTAGCTTTGTTTAAAGAAATGATTGAAAAGCTCTGCAGCCCCTAACTCATGCCTGGTACTTAGTTATCTTTCCGTCTTACTGGGCTTCTGTGTGGGAAAGGGTGAGGACTCAGGAATCAAACTTCACAACTTACTGTCAGATCTAGGGGAGTCTGAAGCTCATCACTCATATGCTAATTTATGATTTGAAGGTTTGTCACTTCAAAAACAATGACTTACAAAGGAATGGTAACTGTAAGATTCTCTGAAAATGTTACCTCTTTGTTCCTTGGAGATTTTTGAAACAACAACTGGAATGCTATGTTCTGCTCCTCCCTGAAAAGAGGAAATCATATGTTACATTTTAATCTAAAAAAACACAGCTTTTAGTTAAGAAACTACATAACCTCTGAAGGGAATGTTGAGTAGACACCAGTAGAGTGTCTACTCCCAGGAAACTTATCTACCTGCTTAGAATTTTGCTCAGACCTCCAATAATCAATAACCACTGCCCTTGAAAGTTTTCAGATATCAAAAAAAATCATTAATGTCTTTATATAGACATTCCTTTCAATGTGTAGCAATGCTGTCCATTGTAGGGTTAGGATTAGTTAGGATTTAGTTAGGATTCTAAATATGTATTTCTGTTATCTGGCTAAATTGGTGACTAAGTGGTACAGGGACCTCTTTGGATGGTAAGGAATCAAGGAGCCCTTTACCTGCACAAACGGATGAACCAAATCAGAATGTGCATATGAATGATGAGAGATTCATCTGACACTCCTTAATTAGTGTTGGAATCGTCCTTGTGCAGGAGCACATACTAAACAATTTATAGAATAAACTACCAAGAATATTCAGTAGTGCGTTGTTATTTGACCAAATAAGATATGAAAAAGAAAGACAAGTAAGTACACTAAACTTGTTTAAAATAAAATAAATTCTTAAAATTATTCCATAAAGATCCTATTTCTTTACTATAAAGTTTAGAAGGTTGAAAGCAATAGTCGAAAATCAAGTAAGTACATTAAAGAACGAAATGTGCTGTAGAAAACAAGAACAGTACTTTCACACTGGACGGCTGGAAAGACCGTGTAAATGCCGGTGGAGTTCCTCTAGCTTCAGAATTTGTAAACTTCTAAATTATTTTAGATGCTAAATTATTTTAGCATCAACACCTTTTCCCCATGAACGCCCATTTTTAACAGTGAATTTCCAGCATACTTCAATATAGGACAGTCAAAAGTTTTTGAGAAAAATAGTGATATTCAATTTTTTTGGTTGCAAATTTAGTCCTTTCTAGTTCTGGAATTTTAAGAAGAAAGGACAAATAAGATAGTGAAGACTGTCTCACTCAGATTGAATTTCAAATCTACTACTCAACCAACCAACTTTTCCTCACTATTTTCCATCAACCCACTGTCCATCTACTCCACCTTCAAGTCACTGTCAGAGGCTACAACTCCTAATTTGAGTTCTACCTTTTAGGCTATATGTCCCTAAGAGGCACTAACCCATCCAAAATGACCCTACATCTGACCTAATCAAGAGAATAGTGATTTGTACCTAGCAGTGTGATGGACTTTATCCTAGAGCAGTCTAACAATTGAGATTTAATGAGTAAAAGGAAAAATTAATGAGTAAAATGACATGGCATTAAAGTTCTAAAGAGTATTAGAATTAATCCATTCTAAAACCTTTCGAATTTATTAGTTTAGACTCCACGTTCCCAATCCCTTACACTCTATTCTGGGCTCCCTGCATTATAGATACTTGCTTCCAACCCGCCTTTATCTATTTCTTAATACTTACTGATTTCTTTTCCTTCCCATCCCTAACTAACGCATAAGTTTCTTCAGGGTATTTAATGTTTTATTCGTTTGTCTTGTGCATTGATATAACCCCAGTGCATGGGATGATACCTGCTTTATCCTTGAAATGATTGCTAAATTGAAGGAATGAATGAATAAATGAAGTCTAAAGTTTTTTGGGCCTAGTTTATACTTGCTGACAGCTTCTAGACATACTTTGATATTAGAAAGGATGTGAAGAATACATCTATATCTCTTAGAAGAAAAAGCTATTAACTTGAATAAACCATTCACCGACGAGCTTGGGTGTAGTACAAAAAGGTGAAACAAATCCTGCAGGTATCGTGGTTCAGATATCTGGGCAGACACAACACTCATATGTGGATTTTGTCAGAGTGGCTGTCATTGGAGGGTTTCCCTTTCACTGTTTTTCTCTTTAATGCTGTTCTCTCTTTCCACTACTGAGTCCAAAGATTTTTTTAATGCTCAGACTTTTAATGCAAGTTACCAAGTTGGGGTCCATCTGGAGAAAAGGCCATTGAGAGAAAGATCTTCCAAGGTTTGACTTAGTAATTCCATCCTCCCCTCAGCACCCAGATTTGTACAATAGTTCCCCTCCCCATCTCTATTTTCCCTTCCAGTGGTTTCAGGCATTTAAGGTACAATACAACAGGTATTTTGAGAGAGAGAAAACCATATCATATAACTTTTTCTATGGCATATTGTTATGTGTTCTATTTTGTCATTGTTGTTGTTAAACTTTTCCTACGCCTACTTCATAAATTAAACCTTAGAATATGTATGTACACATAGGAAAAAACATACTACATAGATACAAATGTACACACACAGGCTATCTAGTGGGTTTCATCAATACTGTCTGTGGTTTCAAGTGTCCACTGGGGGTCTTGGAACATATCCCCTGCTAACTAGTGGTGCTACTGTAATTATCTTTTAATGGTAAGATGTAGCTGACCCCTATTTTGTCAACATTTTTCTTTCATATGTAAACTTTCTCCTAAAATTTGAGTGGCTTGAATTCAAATATGGTGTTTATTATTACTATATTCTACTTTTAAATCAGACATCTGTAGCCCTGAGATAATTGTTATATTTATTTAAGAAAACAACTTCATTACTTAGAAAATTTTAAGACAAAATGCAGAAGATAAAACTGGAACTTAATTTCACAGTACCTTCATCAATTGGATAAAATCTGACAGCAGTCTGGCTCTATTAAAGTTAATTAGATTTAATTTAGGACCTAAAAGAGAAGACTTGAGGTGTTCTAGGTAAGAGTCAAATTATGTGGCTCATCCTGTTGAAGCAGGCGATAGGCTTCCCACTGCTCTCAGAGAGACAATGAAAACCCTTGACACCCCTTCCTTCTGCAGCCTGTGCAGCCCGTGGGTTGCAGTGCTGGCATAGAGGCCTTCAATGTTCTGTTCTCCCTGTGGGGTGGGTCTGTTCTTTACTCTGAACCAGACAAATGTCTACTCATATTGATATTTTGGCGAAAAGACTCCTCCTTCAGTGTCTCTTAAAGTAATTTACTTCTGTAGTGGGGGCCATGGCTGTGATTTACCTTTATTCACATAACAATTTGATCAATGTCTGCTTTCCCACTTGAGTGGAAATGGCCTGAGGTCACCATTTTCTCCCTAGGTGCCCTTGTCCCAGGGGTGTGTGTCTGTGTGTATTCAGAGGGGTTGGGGTTTGAGAGGTGTGACTCACAATCCTGGTTCTCCAGTATTTGGTGAAATCAAGATTGGGGAAAGGGAGGCAATGTTGTGGAGAACAGCCCATGTAATAGTGACACAGACTTCCTTCAACTTGGTTGTATTCTTTTTACAAAGCATAGTTGATTTTATACTTAGCTTTGTGGGAACAGGGAAATAAGTTCCATCTAAAGCATTTTGAGGACTCTATACAATGGTTTGCCAGCATAACTGTGAAACAGCACTAAATCAAACCTGTAATGCTTTCAGGGCATCGGGAATCTTCCCAAATACATTTTTTTAGTTTAGTAGTTTTATTATTCCAATGAACCAATCAAGCAATAGATCATATTCTGGGCTTTGGAAATGAGAAAGAAAGAAAAAAAGAAAGAAAGAAAGGAAGGAAGGAAGGAAGGAAGGAAGGAAAGAAGGAAAGAAAGAAAGAAAGAAAATAAAGAAAGAAAGGAAGAAAGAAGGAAGGAAGATGCATAGACCTCCCCAATATTCTTTTATTTAGTATATGGAAAATACTTGTAAGCAGATAACAGCATAGGAATCGGGGTTAATAAATGGACAGGCCCGGGGGAGGCAACTGAAAAATCACCTGGAAGAATGTGGCAAGAGCCATCCCCACCTGAATGCAGCCTTTATCCTCCCAAATCACTTAATTTGCATTTGGCAAAATTAATTATCTTTCCTATGTACTATACCACTGCTTTCATGTGAAAGTCCCACAAACGGAAATTTATTAAGACAAAAGGGAGATTAGTGGTTGTGCAGGGCTGGGTCACGGGAGACGGGCAAGGAGGTGGCAGCTACAGGGAATGGGCGTCTTCTTAAAGGGAAGCAAAGCTCTGAAGTTGACTGCGGCGATGTTTTCACAGGTCTGTAGATACACTAAAACGCTTGAATTTACACCTTAAATGCTTACACTGTGTGCGATGTGAATTATATCTCAATAAAACTGTTTAATAAAAGTACTAATGTTCTCTGAAAAATAATTGGCAGTGTTTTTAACTGATTCTTGGGACTAATCTATAATGCATTTTCTAGGAAAAGTACACACCTATCTTACCTGTGGTATAAACAAATAACTCAGACTTTAGTAAAATAGAATGGGAGGACAGAATGGAGAGCAATGTAGTGCACTTGTCCCACGTATCAACAGATGTTCTTCAGAAACTTCTGCCCAGAAATTACTAATAAGTTAAAAGGCAGAAATTTATTACAGCTACTATACAGATATTTTAATTTTGAAAATTTGATGATTAGTATACAACCCTTGATGCTAGGAAATTACTTGTTTGATCCTGGTCATTTTTATACATTTACTTCTGTTTTAAATAAACCAGAATGTTAATAACATAGAAAGGAAACTTGATTTTCAGGTAGAAAATTTAGAGATTATTTATTCCAGGTTTATAGCTCTGACCATTGTTATTAAGAGTAAGGACTTTGCCATTAGCTCTATGTGGGTTTCAAGCCCAGCTCTGCCACTTATAACCATGACACTTAATCAACTTCTTGATACTATCTGTGGAAGAGATGATAGTACCTGGCTACTTTGCTGAATCATAAAGCCGAATTAAATAGCATGTAAAGTATTTAACTCAGATTCTGGCACTTAATAAGCAAGTCATACATATTAGTAATTATTACCTGTAAATAACAAGATGATTAGGGGTGATAATAATAATTATAATTATATATTTGATTGCTGCAAAGTTAAAACTGCCAAACAGAAATCACCTTTGATTGCATACATTTTCTTTATTGAATTATCTAAATTATAGATAATTTAATTTTATAATAAGAAAAGTTGTGTCAGTTGGAAATTACCCCATAAAATATTTTTCTATCCATAATATTTAAAACATCTTCTCCCTAAGGTAATTTTTTTAAATGGTAACGAATGGGATGCAATTTAATCATATGCAAATGGTAATACTGTATAAGACATGGAAGATAAAGTCTCAGAAGGACAAGATGGGGCTTGCTTTACCGTCACTGTCCCTGTGGTTGTTCTTACAAGATGAATGAGGCAAAAATACAAAAATATTGAGCTCTGTGATGCAAAGTACGGTTGTTTCTGTGGTTATAGTTGTGATACCATTAAGTTATTTATAGAAATGGTAGGGGCCAGAGAGGAACCAGAAAATGCCAGCAGGAAGGGAGCTGCAGCCAGGCCCCAGGCTGGGTGCAGGGTCCTCACAGGCAGGAGAGGCCGGCAGGAAAACTATACCTCGGGCCAGCAGCCTGATGAACGTAATCCCTGCAAAGGAAGCAGTTTCTGTCTGAAAACATAGAGAGAGGGATGTGATTGTGAAGTTCAGTGGTTCTTCTGTACAGTTTTTGAGGAAACTCAGATGTGGCCTTTGTGGAAATTAGAAAAAAGTAAACAGAAGAGCATGATTTTGTACTGAAGGGCCAACTAGTACAGGAGAGAAAGCACATGAGGCTATGCTCATGAAAGAAGTTACAATCAAGTAAGATGGAAGGATGATTAACAGGCAGGAAAGACCCAAAATCACCATGGAAAAAGACCCAAAGTTATAGCAGGTATGGCAAGCCTCTGAAAGGCAGCCAGAGAGAGAAACCTCTTAACGCAGCCAGGCTTCCTGCAGTGCTGGGCGCAGGAGTGAGCACAGTCCAAAAGCCAGAGAAGGGTTCTGATGCTCTCAGGCTTGGGATAAAGGCCTCTTAAAGACAGATGGGGTGTGTGGGGGGTTGGGGGGGTGGGGGTGGGGGGTGGGGGGATACATGTGTACCGTATCACGCCTCCGAATTCCATCTCATTAACATTCTGACTTAGGTACTATTTCATCCTTCTCGATTTGCCAAAATGTAACAAACTGCAAACTTTCAAGCAAATATAACAAGGGATGGGAAAGCAGAGGAAAAGCAACATATTCCAGAAGTGGTATATTCCCACAGGACGTGGGGAACATGCCCAGAGGTTAAAAAGAATACTTTCCTCCCCAGAAGGCAGGACTTTGGGAGCAAGCACATTGGCTCATGCCAGCCCCTTCCTGGGCAGGGCGCCCTCCACCCGCACAGCTGGAGCAGAAGTCCGCCCTTGTGCTCAGAGGTCACTTTTGTTTCCGTTTTACATATATATGTGTATATATATATATATTTGTTGTTGTTGTTGTTACTTAGAATTACATGGATATGTAGGTAATTTGGGTCTCTACTTTTCATGCTAAAATATTTCAGTTATAAAATGATATGATTTTAGGAATCTAAAGGATAAATGTGTCTATCAAGGGAAATCAGTGATCCCCACATAAAATCTCAATGTCACTGATGTCAGGCTCTTTCAGATAGCAGCGTTCCAACTTGAGGGTCTAGCATTTTGGGATATGATTTGAGAAAAGCAGTATGTCTTTCAAAGGACAGTCTCAGAGTTTATAAGCAATTCCCAGAATGCAAACCACAAAGTTTATTAAGAAGCAAACTTAAGCAATAGTGGTAAGGGAGGTGGATACAATTTGAAGAAAAACTAATTACAATGTACTTAAGTTATATTTAAAAAATTTAAATCTAACATAACATTCTTTTCATTTCTATTAAATTTACACTTCCCTATTATTCTTTGATATTTCCGGCATTTTTGAGATGAGAGCCCCCTCATCAGACCTGCATCACAGCTGGCATTGGCCCTTCAAGGCGAGAGTCGAAATCCTGGAATTCACTTGCCAGACCTGTAACTGTCTTAATTCTAAGCCGTGTGCACAGGTTGGTCCAAGAAGTGTCAACATTGTCTCATACAAGGTAAAGAAAAGAAAAGGAGATAAAAGCCAACTTTTACCTCACCAGCAACGTAGAACCCTCCCGGCAACTCTTCCATCTGGACAGAGGGCTGGGAGGAGACCAGCGCCGAGCGTGGGAGGGAGACGTCAAGAGTTTGGAGACATCGTGGCTGCAGGGACTGCAAGCTGCCCTGCGGGTCCTGTCCATCCACAGAGGCACGTTAGTAGACAGAGCCTCAGCAATAGACCCACGTGGAAGCACTTCCACATTGCGCCTCCCACTTGTGTGGCACTGACTGCACCAGCAGGGGCGAGGCTTTGCCACCCACACTGTGGAGACCGTGGCAGGAACATCCTAGGTGCCAAGATGTGCTGGGAGTGCAGAGTGTGGCCAGCTTCTATTAGATGACTTTAGTGTTTTCTGAAGAAAAAGACAATTTCACAAGGTGGGGTGGCTTCACGCCTGTAATCCCAGCACTCTGGGAGGCCAAGGCAGGTGGATTGCCTGAGGTCACAGGTTCTAGACCAGCCTGAGCCAGAGCGAGACACCGTCTCTAAAAATAGCTGGGTATTGTGGCAGTGCCTGTAGTCTCAGCTACTCTGGAGGCTGAGCCAGGAGGATCGCTTCAGCCTAAGGGAGTTGAGGTTGCTGTGAGCTGTGATGTCATAGCTCTCTACTGAGGGTGACAAAGTCACACTTTGTCTCCAGGGGAAAAAAAATTTCTTACCCTTCATCTAATTTTTTAGAAAGTATTTTTGAAAGTAAAACTGAAGTACTGCAGGTCTGAGTATATTGGAGTCACTGGTAAGTGCCACCTTCCTTCCTTCTGCTGCTCTAGTTGAGATGTGAAAGGCTTTATTAATAATTAACCTCACTACAGGGTGGCGCCTGTGGCTCAAAAGGGTTGGGCACAGGCCCCATATGCCAGAGCTCCCCCCCCCAAAAAAAACCGGTAAAAATAATAATAAACCTCACTGCAAATCGTCCTCATGTGCCAGCCATGACTGCTTAACTAAAGCAAGTAAGGGTAAAACATACACTTATATATTGATGCACGTATTTATATTAATGGCTTAAATTGCTCAAGAAGCTAAAAATAAATAGTTCAACATGGAAATTTTAATCCTACTTTGAGCCTAAAATGA
This sequence comes from Otolemur garnettii, assembly GCF_000181295.1. NCBI lineage: Eukaryota > Metazoa > Chordata > Mammalia > Primates > Galagidae > Otolemur > Otolemur garnettii. The sequence goes on from NW_003852466.1 coordinate 9,970,832, forward strand.
ACTTTTAAAAAGCTGTTTATTTTATATATTGAATTCATGAATCCAGTAGTATATCCAGTTCACATGATGACAGGGAAAAGGGGTCTGTATAGTAACTGCTATTTAAAAGAAAGAAAGAACAAACTTTGATATAAATAATCACAAGGGTAGATAGTTTAATAAAATTAGAAAGGCAAAGTTCAGAGTTTAGTATTGGGAAAGCTAAACTGCAAAACCATAAAAGGTATTTCTTTGGCATGAACAGTTTCTAATTAGTGTATGTGTGTCATAAGGATCTTAAAATAGTGGGGATTTTGGGTCAAACCTCCTAATATATGAGGAGGTTATATGGCAAAATACGTATAGTACTTATTTAGTTCAGAAAGTTATTTATCATGACTATAATATTTTTTGATTTGGACTAATTTAATTTTTTAAATGAAAAGATTCATTTAATAAAATTATTTATATTTAAGAACTATTTAGTTTAAAAGTGTAGTACTTAATAAAAATAAATAGCATTGTGTTATTAGACTCGAGTTATAAATACAAATATTAAACAAAAGGAAAAGAACATTTTTAACTGGCACAAAATTAATATAGCTCCACTACAAATTCATTCTGGGATCAGCAGAAAAGCTTATCTCAGATGAAATTAACTTTCTATTAGATTTCTTTCATGCACTTTCTAGTATCTGTGGTGGTACCTTTACATTCTTCACAGAAATCTCCATAAATATCTGGCTAACAGCAAAATTAAACTAAAAGAAAAAGACTTATCTATTGAGTGATGGAATTCCCATGAGGTGGTTTCCACCTCCTGTAATTTCTACATTTCTCCCTAGTCTTGGTGTTAGATAGACTGTGATAACCAAGCCCCCTGCCCTTGAAGAAGAAATTTCCTTAGAATCCATTAGTCCCAGCCCCATCAAGGGTGGGGAGGAGAACTTTTGAGAAGAGGCCTGAAGATAAGGAAGTGTGTAGGGAGGAGGAAGAACTATGAGAAGAAACTTGAGATAAGAAAGTGCATAGGGAGGAGAGGCTTGACCCACCCCTGCCCCCCCATACTATGCAATTCCCCCTGCCCAAGGCTAACCGCAAGGATTCAGCTGCTTCTGTATCTCTGCCTGTTTGCTGTGATGCAGAAATAGGGTTTAAAGACCCATTTGATCTGTCATTCAAGGTCGCTTGCTTCCTATTGCAACAACCCCTGCACAGGTACAATAAATTTCTATTAACTATTTACATTTAAGTGGGGTCCATGTCTCCTTCTCAGCTGTGTGAGTCATAAGAAGACACTGTGCAAAACATATTTTAAAACCAATGCTTTATATAATAATATTCCTATCACCGACAGCAGCACTGTTGTGTGTGGATGGTTTTTCTGAGTCATTTATTCACAAATTTATTTAGAGGTGATATTCACAAAATTTAGAGTTTCACTTTCCACCAATATATGACTTGATCTGTGTTAAAATTTCATGAAATGTATACCTATGATGCAGAAGTTATTTTTAACACTACATAAATAAAATGCCCAAACCAAGAATCAAGATAACGTTAAATTTCATTTCTCTATACAAAGATGTAGGTTTATTAAGGGCATTAAAGTCATTGAGTAGCTCCTCAATATTTATATAATTTGCTTTCAAGATTTCTTTTTTGTTTAAATTATAATAAATTTCAAGTGTGGTACATTTCTAATAGTCAATAACATACAGAAATAAAAACCTTTAAAATGTAATAATAAATGCAAATGAACAGATATGGTTACTTTTTAATATGAATCCTGTGCTAAAGTTCAAGTGTGCCCTTTGTGTTTGGCATTGTAAAATGAGATTTACTGATTTCTTTAATTAAAATGAACAATAAAACAAACAACATGATGAATAGGTTGAAATTCTGCTTGCTATCAGGGTTATTGGTATGAAATTTGTTCTTGCTCCATTAACCCCAGACCATCTTTCCTTCTCTGGTTGGTTAGAAGAAGATACACACAAGGCAATGTCATGTATAAAATTATAGAAGAAACCAGATCAAGAAAAGGTAATGAGTTATATCCAATACTGGGTAATATAAAATCCCCAAATTCTTTCCTAAAATTTCTATATCCAAAGGTCACAGCCTGGCCAGGTTACTGTGAGGCTTTACTACCTAATTTGCATCCTACTCTAAATATCAAAGAGTGCGGTAGCCCTTTCTGTCTAATTTCTAGTCTCCAAACTTGATAGCACCCCAAATTTCAGCCCTCACAGGGCGGCCTTTGTAAGGATAGGCTGGAAAGGCAGGCTACCTTTATGCTTAATCCAAATCCTCCTACTGTTTGTCTTCTGATGGTCACCGTTCTTTCCTGAAAGACAGGATTTTAGAGAGTGGTTAGTGTTTTCCTGATACTTTATGGACACACCATTTTCTTTCCCTGGGTTTTGCTTTTGATCTTCAAAAAAAAAAAAAAAAAAAAAAAAAGAAAGAAAGAAAGAAAATACTTTATCTTGTAATAAATGTAGTATTTTATGACTTTTAAATCAAAAGTCTGTCAAAATAAAAGGACCTATAGGTGTTAAACTCCTTAATTCTTAAAAATTAAGTTCTTTCCAATGATTATTTTAGATAGACTGTGGAATCTTAACTTGTTATACATCTTACCATGTTCATATATGTATTTTTGTTACCTAGAAGTGACAAGTTTTAGGTGACAAGTAAGTGACTCCACATCACGGTAAGGATTATCTTTGTCCCTCAAGGTCCTGCCTCTCCCTCCAGCGGCTCAGAGTCCTGGGGACTGGGTTGTGGAGAAACTGGCTGGGAGGCAGGGGTGGCAGCACAGAAGTCATTCATGTGTGTGTCTCAGATTCAGACAAAATATACCAGGTTCAAAATAATTACTTGCTTGTTTGAAAACAGAATGGATTATACACCTAAATAGTAATGATAATGGAATTGTCCATTTTTTAAATCAATTTCCTTTTTTCTTTCGCAGGAGAAACAATAATTCGGTCACTGGCTTATGAAATTTGGAGAAATTCTATAATTCCAATTTAAAAAATCAACATTGCTCTATTATGAGGCTCTCATCTCTACGTGATATGTACAGGGGAGGCCCATGGAGGGGCTGATTCACACGAGCCTTCTGGTTGCTTCCCTGTGTAGAACTGCTTCAGAAACTGACTCTTCCACCCCTGACGCTGGGAGAGATACTTGTCATCTGATCACTTTATCTCCACAAATCCATTATCCATTTCCACATGTAAATGCTGCTCTCTTTCTTACAGATGGGAATTCTTTCCCTCAGTCTTTTGTTCTTCAGGGGAACAGATAATATCATTTAAAAAGAACCAAGAACAAATTTGAAAAAAATGTGTGCTCTGGTGACTCTTGCTAAATGTTTTCAGATAGAATAAAAATTCATCGCTTTGGCAAAGTTGAAAAGTTTTCTTTAGCTGAAAATTTAGCTTTTATAAATAGAAAAAAAATGCTTAAAGAATGAGATGGCTATACCAGAAATTGAGATCTATAATTTTTTAATTTATTTTGAATAAAAAAGTCTTTGTGGTAGAGATAGATATGAATTTATTTTAAAAAATCTGTGTAAATGAGCAGCATTCCATAATCAAAAGGTTTTGGTTTGAGATCATGCTATGTAATTTTGTCTATTTTAAAAATACATATTTTAGTTTCATAATCTCTCATCAAATCATGTTTTCAAACAAGCATTCATATTATATCTATACAGGTAAGATTTGTGTGAATTAAAATGCATGCAAAGCAACTTGAAACATAAAGCAAACTACTCATATTAAATAACGCTGTAAACTCTGTTTCTATTTGTGGGTCTGCTGTGGCATTAACCCCACAAGTACAGCCACAAACATGGGAAGATATTGTGTTTTATAATTTATATTGCAAAACCTATGCATATTAACATTCCTGCACGCACAAAAGAAAAAGGAAGTTAAAAGTGCATACGCATACACAAAAACTAAGTTAAAATAAACAAATATTTACTAGAATTTTTTTTTATTGAGAGGATATTGTAGTTTTTTAAGTAAATTAATCCCTAATTTACCATTAAAGGATTTATGATGGGAAGTTGAACAATATTGGAATTTAGGTCAGAGAACATATCAGTGACTCAGATATCCACCTTTTAATATGCTATCAAATTGCTTAAGCCTTGTGGACCCTTGTTTCTAATTTTGCAAAATACTGATAAATAATATATAATAACTTTGTGTTGAGGATTAATAGTATTTGCAAAGGACCCTGGCATATAGTAGAAAATTAACATTGAAACACACACATGCACACACATAATCTATTATTCTAGACGGGAATTCTTAAATAACAATCAGCTAAATATCTAATCAATATTTATCCACTTCACATTTAAATGTTTACACGATAGAGTAATTGAGTAACAGACTCAGGGATAGGTGTATCAGTGACCTTTATTCTTAGGAAACAGACAAGCAAACAACTTTGACAAGACTGCCCATCCAACTAAACTTTTTTAGATGATAGAAACTACTTCCTTTAATCCTTTTCTGTAAGGAGTACATTCTTGATTTCTTGAAATAGTCTCAAAACCAATGGTACCTTCAGCAGAGACAATCTGTATCATGTGTCTTAAAATATAGATTTCAGGCAGAGTAAATGCATTTTAATTAATAAATGGCATCATTTAAATTTTCTAGAACATCTTCCATGGTAATCATTAGGCATGAGGACAGCTGGGTCACTATTAATGGTCAGTGGCTGAGACTATACTGAAAAGAAGTTTTCATTCAGAACACTTAGCACACCTGGGGCCTAACTGGCTTTACTTTGCATTTCTTTACTTCTCTACAAGTCTGCAGTCTGATCTTTGGTGGAGAAAGTTTAGAACATGTTCCAAATCAAATTCAAAATTGCTGACACAGAAAAGAGTTTGGAGAGACTCAAGAGTCAGCAGAAGCTGTCCAAAATTTCAGAAATAGCATTTAATTTAATGTTTTTTAAACACCGGGCCACAGGAACACACATGCCCATCCCAGTCAGCACCTCTGTTCGGAGTCACTTCATTAGCTTACTGGGAAGAAAATAAGGAAAGACAAACCAAATAAATTATTTCATTACGTAACCAAAATCTTAAGGTGGTGACTGCAGACAGCATCAAAGGGCAATTAACTGTTTTCAGTCTGGCTGCTGTCTGATGTTCTCCCAGTGGTTTCAGTATTTCAGTCATGAGGTCCCCTTCCACCTCTGCTTCTTCCCTCCTGCTCCCAAAATTATGGGGAAAAAAATGAGTGAACTGTTTCATGTGCTGACCTCATAAATCACATGATACCTGAAAACTCATCTGAAATTGTTTTCAGTTGACACATCGTGAATGTCTTAAAGGATGTTGCCTGGTAACAAAGCACTGGTCTCCCAAGCACTTTTGGGATACCAAAGTATTGTCAGTTATTTTATTTTTAAAAACACAATATCCAAACTGGTGTTCCTATACACTCACAAATATATAAAATATTTTTTCTTAATTTCCTTGCTTAAAAAATGCAAAGAATTGAGCCCCAGAATAATATTAGACTTTATGAAGACATTTCATACTTAAATAATCAGCGTCAATGTTATGAAAAACGCTTGCTTTAAATACTTAGTATTCTTTCTAGGAAAATATAATTATTATCATATCTTCCATCTGGAATGTGATGTTACCACCCCCTCCAAATGTTGGCATCATGTAACCCAGGTATAGAAATTCTTGAGAGTTGCTTGTGAAAGAATTAGGAAGTAGTGGAGACAAGGCAGAAGCTAGAAAGATTATCAACTGGAATCATTTGTACCGATTTTCTGTGATCAAAACAAATTATGTGAGAAAACAGACAGGAAATGTCTTTGGCTGGTTTTGACAGTTGGGGAAGAGTGACTAAATTTGAAAAAGAAATAAAAGTAAAGATTATAGCTTTTAATTATTAGAAGCTATCAAAGCACTTATTGTTCTCAAAGCACTTATGAATAGTTACTGAAAATGACTGTGCCCTGAACTTTTTCTTATGACAAGTTTCTAAAAGCTGGCCTGGTGCCTTGCTCACAGATCTGTATCAAGCATTTAACATTAGACCTACATTAAAGTTAGAAATTAAGGTGTTAAATGAAGAAAGAACCATTAGACATTTTTTCTGAATAATCATCATAACAGATCACTGGCATAGGAAATATTTTTCTAATTTAGAGATAAAACACTGAAATGTAAAGCACTGAGGTTAACTTGGCTAAGACCTAACTTCCAATTATAACCAAAGTTTCTCTATTTTCTGTTGTCCTTTCTATTTCAACAGGTCTGAGATGAGATGAAGAACTAGGACAAAAAAGAAAAAAAAACCCTGACAAACGTATGATGCAAGTTATTAAAAAGGGAAAAGATTGTAAGAAACTTAATGTTTCTTCTCTGGGATGAGAAGCGAGGCAAAGATGTTCCTGCTCCCCACCACTCCACATCATCCCACTTGAAGTTCTAGCAAGTGCAATAAGACAAGACCATAGAAAAGTCTTAGTGGCAAGAAAGAAAGAAAACTGTCTCTGTTCTATGTAGAAAACCCCAAAGAAACAACAGAAACCTGCACTAGTACTAATTATAACAAGATCACAAAATACCAAGTTAATATACAAAAGTCAACTGGTTTCCACCAATGAGAAATTGTAATTAAAAACACAACTTATAATAGCACACACAAAAGGGGAAATACTTTGTTATAATTCATATGAAATTACTATAGGATTTATATATTTAAATTAAAAAGCCTGGAGAAAAACTCAAAGATAATCAAAAATGGAGAGACATTCCATATTATGGGTTGGAAGAATCACTATTTTCAAGATGTCAATTCCTTCCAACTTGAGTCATGGAACTAATGCTATCTCAGTAAAAATCCCACAACTTATCTGTGTATATCAACAAATTGATTCTAATATTTAAATTGAAAGCCATCACCACACTGAAGAAGATGAAGAAAGTTGGAAGATGCAGGATGCTCACTCAGAACTTATTAAAGAGTTCCAGTGATCTAGAAAGCATGATGTTTTAAAAAGAATAAGTGCATAGATCAATTAAACAGAACAGAGATCAAGAAAAAAAATGGAAATAATGATAACAAAAAATAGACTCAACTGATCTTTGACTGCAAAACAAGGGTAAATTAACAGCAAAAAGAAAAAATAGTCTTTCCAAGAAAAGCAGCAATTTGACATCAATATGAAAAAATCTAGACATAGATGTTATACCCCTCACAAAACAAGTCATGGACCTAAATATAAAAATGCAATATTATGAAACTGATAGAAGAAAATGTATCTATGCAGCTCTGAATTTGTCAATAAGTTTTTAGATACAACCCCAAAAGCATAGTCTGCAAAAAAAATGTTGATAATTTAGGATATATTAAAATTAAAGACTTCTGCTTTGTGAAAAATACTGTTAAGAGAATGAGAAGACAAGCCACAAACTGGAGGAAAATATTTATAAATATTCACATACCTGGTAAAGGATTTATATCCAAAATTTACAAAAAAACTCATAATAGTAAGAAGACAAATAGCCCAATTAAAAAATGGTGAAAATATTGAACACTGTATCCTAAAAGATATACCAATGGCAAGTGAGCATACGGAGAGGTGCGTGCTGACAGGAATCAGGCTCAAGGGTAATTCCCATTCCTCGTTGGTGAGTTTGCCAGTTTCTACAAAGCTAATCTAGTCTTAGCATATAATCTACGATGTATTCCTAGGTGTTTATCCAACGAATTTGAAAATGTCTGTTTACACAAAGACCTGCATGCAGTGTAGATGGCAGCTGGATCCATTGCCATCCGTAACTGAGAGTGACCAACCAAGATGCTGTTCAATAGGAGGATGGATAAACAAACTGTGATGTATCTATAGCAGGAGCCATGGAGGAAAATGGGCTACCACGCTGCAAAAAGGACATGGCCACGACGTGCCAATGTAGGTCTGTCTATTGCAACAAAAGTGCAACTCGGGGCTTGTTGATAATATGGGAGGCTGTAAAGGTGAGGGGACTGGAACTACTGGATAAATCTCCTTACTTTCCTTTCAATTATTCTGTGAACGAGAACTGCTCTAATGAAATAAAGTCTTAAAAAAAGAAACCTTAAGTGTGGGTGAAACCAGCCAGTCTGAAAAGGCCTCATATTCTGCTGACTTGTATATGACATTCTGTAAAGATAAAACTATAGAGAAAGTGAAATACGTAATAACTTCCAGGACTTCCGGGGAGGGGAAAAGGTGGAATGAGCAAAGCACAGGGGCTTTTAGGGCAATGAAACTATTCTATGTGAAATGATAATAGCAGTTATGTCACATTACATATTGTCAAAACCCATTGGACTTGAGAGAAGAGAGAATAACTCTTAACATGTGCAAACTCTTAAAGATCATTTAGATCAAAGGAAGAAATGCAGTTTGTGAGAAGACAATGGAATTGTTACAAATACGTTTCCAGATGAGTGATGAGGGAGGAGGAAGACTGCTGACCTGAGTAACTGTGAAATTGAACAGCATCTGTAAGACCAGACAGAGCTCCCCAGGATGAAAGCTGAAGGAACTGCACAGGGCAACATGAGGATGATGTTGCTTTCCATGAAGGGCAAAGGGAACACCTCCAGTACTGCTGTACATTTATGTTCAAATTAAATAAGTAAGTGGATGATGTGTGGGGCGGAGGAGCCAGCTTCTTACTATTGTAGAGAAATTTGTATATTAGCAAGAGGAGAAGGCTAGATTGTTGTAATAAAAATTTGTCAGAAACATTTATATAATCTCATCTTTTGCTTAGTATAGATACTGATGGCTATGTATAAAAATATAAACACATGAATATACACAACTTTTTTTTTCTTAAACAATAGTTTTGAGATAAATTCATATACCAAAAAATCCACCCATCAAAAGTATACAATTCAATGTCTTTGAGTACAGAGTTGTGCACTATCACCACAATCAATTTTGGAATTCACTACACACTGCTCCAAAAAGCAACCCCACACCTCTTGCCAGCATCCATCACCCCAGGTGTAGGCATTCGCTCATCCTCCAGCGGCTCTCACTACAGACATGCACATCATGGACATTTCACATACATGGAGTCAGACCATATGTGGTCCTCTGTGTCTGGCTTGTTAATGTGATGTTTTCAAGGTTATTTATGTGTGCACCAGTATGTATTTTTAAATTGTCAAATAACACTCCCCTGCATGGGTAGACCTTAGTATATTTATTCATTCCTTCATTGATATACATCTGAGTTGTTTCTACTGTTTGGCTATTACGAATAAAGATGCTCTAAATATTTGTGTATAAATATTTTTGGGGGGAGCAAATATATCAATTTTATGAGGAAACAAAAGCATTATCTATAAATCAATTATGAGATAAGTGTACTCATTACCACCACTCCTAGTAAAGCTGGAGATCCTAGATAATACAATTATGATAACTTAAAAACCCGATGGTTTGTAAAAAAAATACAAATTTCATTACTTCTGAGTTACCAAGTTACTTGCAAGTTACCAAAACAATAGAAAAATTCAGCAATGTAGCTAACTTCAAAATAACTATACAAAATCAATTATATTCCTATGTAAAAAAGAATTACAAAATAATATTAGAAAAAGAAAGATAGCATTGTATCAGCAACCAAAATAGAAAGTATCTATTTTGATAGAAAGTATATTACTTTCTATCAATATAACTTTCTATCTATATCTATCTATATCTATCTATATCTTACTATCAATATAACTTTAACAAGAGCTGTGCAATTTTTTTTCAATACATAATCATTTACTACTTGTTTGTTACAGAATACACAAGACAAAATACAAATAGCAAACAATTTTTTTCCTTATTATGCTTTTACTAAAGTCTAAAAAAAAAGATGACTAATATATATAAATAAAAGTAAAAAATAATTTCTTAAAAAAATTCTCACACAAACTGGATTTAATTTTGATCAACGTATATTACTTAAACATCTATTTTTATTTCAATATGTCAATATGTTGTTTATCATATTGCATCCTTATTCATCAGTGAAATATGTCTGTAATTTCCCCTTTATAATAATATATTTTTTTCTAATTTTACTATCAGGGATATCCAGACTAAATAGAATGATTTTGAAGTATTTCTATTTCTACTGTCTATAAGACTTGGTGTGATCTGCTTTTTGTTTTTTTTTTTTTTTTTTTAGAAATTATTTTGTATACAAATTTTTTTGTGGACATACATGTTTATTTCTCTTGAAAAAAAAAAAATATATATATATATACCAAGGAGTGAAACTTGCTATTGTCAGACTGTTTGCCAGTTTGGTTACACCACATTATACTTCCACTAATAGTGTATATTTCAGTATTTCTAGATCCTTATTAAGCCTCATCATCTGTCTTTTTTGGTTAACACCTATCCTAATAGATACACAGCTGTGTCTATACTTTGACTATTTATTGAAGTATAGTTTTGATAAGCATTTCTTTACTGGCATTTTTTCATTCACTTATTGGCCACCTATGTATCTTCTTTAGAGAAACACCTGTTGAAATTATTTGCTCGTTGTTTGATTGCTGATTTTATTATTGAGTTACAAGAGTTTTTTTGTTATTTATTCTAGATACAAAGGTCATATTAAATCTACAATTTGCAAAAGTATTCTTATACTTTATATGGTATCTTTGTATGATATTGATGGTGTTCTTTAAATTGCAAAACTTTTTAACTTTGATGATCTGTTTTTATTTTTGTTGACTGCACTTTGGTGTCACGTATATCAAACCTTTGCCTAATACATGGTGACACATATGTTTTCTTCAAGGAGGTTTGGCTCTTATATTTAGATTTTCAATTCATTTGGAATTAGTTTTTGTATATCCCATGTGAGGAAGGTGTCCAAATTCTTCAGTATGCGTGTAAATATCCATTTGGCACAGTGCCATTTGGTGAAGAGACCACTCTTTCCCTCATTGATTTTGGCACTCTTCCTGAAAATCAACTAACTATAAATTTGAGAGTTTATATCTGAACTTTCAAGTCTATTCTATTAATCTGTATGTCTATCCTTGTGTCGATGCCATGCTGTCTAGGTAACTTTCTATTCATAGTAAGTTTTGAATTCATAAAATGTGAACCTTCAAACTCCTTTCTTCCTTTTGTTTTATAATATGAAATATTTAATTGAGTCAAAAACAAATAAACAAATATCTCAAGAAAATAGACTCTAAATATCCTTACATTTGGCATTTCTAAGTTCCTTGAATATTCACATGAATTTTAGGATCAGCTTATTTATTCCTGAAAAGAGATTCCTAAGGTTTTGATGATCAAGTTGGGGATTATTATTATGTTAATAATATCAAGTCTTTTAATCCATGAAAATACGATGTCTTTCAATCTATTTTTCTTCTTTAAGGTCTTTCACTCATTGTTTTAAATTTTCAGAGTATATGTTTTACATTTTCATTAAATTTATTCCTAAGGATTTTATCTTTTTATTCTATTTTAAATGAACATTGTCCTTTAAAATTCAGCAGTGCTTGGTCATAAGAAAGTAATAGCATTCCTTTAGGGACAGCTTAAGTGTTAAACTCACCTCCCTATGTTGTTTTACAGAAACCTAAGTAATTAAGGAGACTAAATTACATAAAATATGTCTTTCTTGTGTATTCTAGCAATTCTGGGTAGTTCACTTCATCCTTTTGGTCTGTTTCTGGTCAAATTCCATGGCTGTTGCTCCTCTTGTTACAGGTGTAGTAGAGAGAAAAAGGGTTGACCTTTCCCAGAGCCCAGGGAAGATGCAGTCGGCAGCTGGTTCTTCACATCTGACTTGATGGTGGTTAGACAATGCGACCACATGAAATTAAATATTCCCTGTTCAGCTTTGCAGAGAGTTGAGAATTGCATAATTCCACTTTTGTTTTCCTCACTATTAAAGAAAAACTGGACTGTTAATGTCTTTATAATTTTATCCTTGAAGAGAGCCTCTGTAATGGAAGAGGCACAGGAGGCTAAACGCCTTCACCATCTCAGTGAGTAGCGGCTCCTTCACCCCAGGGCTCCTCCCTCACTCTCTCCTGTCTCCTATTCCTTAATTCTTACTGAGATGAAAAAGGCTCTGAGGAGTCCTGTATTAAACATTGCTGGTTCCTTGTGTCTAATCTACTGTTTCCCTAACTGAAATCTATGCCATGGGACCACTAAATACATATAAAAGGCTTTGTGAAAGGAAGATTCACTACTTTTAATCACTGAATGAATTGTGTTTGAATATATTGTTCCCCAAGCCCTTAAGGCATATTGTAGGAAGAACACTTGAATATGTTTTTTGTCCTAGAATATGCTTAAATTATTAAGGGAAAATATAATTGAATAATTATATTAGTTTCTATTATTTCCTTTAATAGTGTGTCTACAATAACCTCATTTTCAAACTAGATCCATATCATTTATAAATATTGATATTAATAATAATCATTGTGCTTATATTTCTACAATGTGCAATATTTTATTTAGTGGAATTGGCATTTAAATTTAGATTATTATTAAATAATAGTTGTAGTAATCACTCTTGTCATAAAGCTGATTTAGGGGGAAATTATATAAATTCTAAACCTTGATTTTTTGCTTTTAGTGAACTCTTTATTGTGATTGGCAAATTTCATATAGACTCTTTCTTTAAATGTGTAGAGGTATCTCTTTGTGTGTGTGTGTGTGTGTTGTACATCCCATGATATCTGTGCAGGGTTTGTTCCAAGATCCCCTTCAAGTACCAAAATCTTTAGAAATCCAATTTATTTATTTACATAGACGATGGAGGAGTGTTTGCATATAACCTATAAACATCTTTCTGTGTACTTTCAATTATTTCTAGATTTTCTGATAATACTTAGTACAATGTAAATGCTATGCAAATAATTGTTATACTATCTAGTTTTAAAATTTGTATTATATTTTGTTGTATTTTTTTCCTTACTCTTTTTGAGCTTGCAGGACTGGAAGTTTCTCTGAGTGTCAGTGAGTGAGTGGAGAGTGACTGGGAAGGAGTAGGACATTATAGCATACTACTAAAGGGTTTATAAACACTGGACTCTTTGGCTACACTAAATTTATTTTTAAAATTTTTCCTCCTTTTGTAAAAATTAAATTGGCTTGTTGTAACTTTTTTTTTTTTTTTTTTTTTTTGCAGTTTTTGGCTGGGGCTGGGTTTGAACCCACCACCTTCAGCATACGGGGTTGGCACCCTACCCCTTTGAGCCACAGGCACTGCCTATAAGTTTTTACTTTATAAACTTTAAATATTTCTCAACTTTTGACTTTTAGGAATAATACAACTTAAGACACAAATACTCTGTACAGGTATAAAATTTTTTTCATTTTTAATATCCTTATTCTCTAAGCTTTTTTATTTTTAATTTTTTTTTTAACTTTAGGCTTTTTCCTTAGAAGCTAAGACACAAACCCACACAATAGCCCAGGCCTGCAAGGAGCCATGATCATCAGTGCATCACCAGGCAATAGGCATATTTCAGCTCCATTATAATTTCATGGTACCACATTTTTATATGCTCCTATCTAATCCTTGACCAAAATGTTGTTAGGTAGTGCATAATTGTACACAAACATACCTATATAAATGTATGAGCATATATACACACATATATCCTTTTATACACATATAGCATATATATGTGTATAAAATATGTGTGTGTTCTTGTTTTTCTAGCTAAGAGGATGTAAAAGAAATGACTACCCAGAATATAAATTTTTTCAGTGATAACTGTATTTGATCTGTAAATTTTTACTTAAAAACATTAGTACCTTATTGTGTTAGTTTACATATTCTGTATTACCAATGAGGATAAGTAAAATTACCCTGGTTTTTTTTTTTGTTTTTTTGTTTTTTTTAGTTTGCAGATCCCTTAATTTTTCTTTTCAGATTTGTCTTTAATTTTTACTATGGTAGACAATTTTTTTTTTTTTTGGCATTTGTTAGACAAGGTCCCTCTTATAATTGTGCCCTGCCCCTAAGAGCTGTGCCGTACACTGTGACCCCACCATCTTTCTCTCCTTACCCCTCTCCTCACTCCCTTGTTCCCCTGCCCCCCACCTTGTATTTGCTCATCTACTGCCTTCATATTAGAACTGAGTACTTTGAATTCTTGCTTCTCCATTCTTGTGATGCTTCACTAAAAAAGAATGTGCTCCATCTCCATCCACATTAATACAAAAGATGTAAAGTCTCCATATTTTTCATGACTGAATGATATTCCATGGTGTACATATACCACAGTTTATTAATCCATTCATGGGTGGATGGGCATTTAGGTTGTTTCCACATTTTGGTGATTGTATATCGAGCTGCTATAAACAGTCTAGTGCAAATGTCCTTATGGTAAAATGATTTTTATTTCTTCTGGGTGGATGCCTAGTAATGGGATTGCAAGATCAACTGGGAGATCTAATTTGAGTTCTTTGAGGATTCTCCACACTTCCTTCTAAAAAGTGTGCATTAGTTTCCAGTCCTAACAGCAGGTTAAAGTGATCCCTTCTCTCCATATCCACTCCAGCAGCTACAGCTTTGAGACTTTGTGATTTGACCATTCTCACTGAGGTTAGGTGATATCTGAGAGTGGTTTTGATTTGCATTTCTCTAATGATTAGGGACTATGAAGTTAGTTTTTTAAAATACTACTTTGACCCAATTTTGAAGTCCCAGCAAAAGCCTGGTCAATTTGCATTTTTGAGAAGATAAATAAATTCATATTTCCAGCCCTTTAGAAGCCTCTCACATGATCCATCTACCTTAATTGCGCTAGAAAACTAAGACAATCCATATATGCAGTGTGACATTGAAATTATTCAAATGAGTCAGTCCTTTGTAACCTCTTCCATTTGCCATGCCTCATGCCTGTATCTTTCTAGGGAAACCACAGTGAAGGCTCCTTCCCAGAGTTCCCCCTCTGTCTCCCTCCTGGTGGGCCCTGGACCTTCCCTTGAGTCACCTTCTGTATCACTTCCTTTGACTAACAGAACTATAAAGCAATTTCCAGTTTCTCTCTCTGGATTTGTGTTTGGGTCATAATTTACCCAAGGTAACACAATGAGTACGTATCCCAGGTAGCAGCCAGCACAACTAGACCCAGAATTATTTGTTTCTAATCTCACTCCCCAGTAAAATGAACCAGAACTCCTTGGGAAAATGCCTGACATTAGTTCTAGGGCAGGAAATGTACAAGGTGAGCCTGGAGCATCCTGTAGAAAACTCCATTTTGCCAGGTACATCAAAAGGCCAGCTCAGAACCACCAATGACCAATGCTGGAACCATTTGAAAAATATAATATAGTGGTATTGAAATGTAATTCCATGTGTAAATATGCATGATTCCTCACTGATATAAATGAACAATTGAATAAATAAATAAATGATGGAAAAAGACAAATCTCCAATGCAGGGGAATTCCAAATAAGTGATGTAAATAAATACTCTGTTCTCCAGGAGGTGAACTGCAGCTACCCACTCTTCCTGCTTGGACTGTGCATAGCAGTAGTGTCTCTTCAGAAAGTTCAGCGTGCAGCCTGGGGAGGCAGGAGAATAACAACAGAAAGGAAAGCCTGTCCAGTGTTAACTAAGCTGGGTGATCAGGGCCAGCATCAGCAGTAATGATGACCACGTTGACTTTTAGCATGATGTGACCAAATTGGCGGTTTAGTTCTGTTATCTTCCTTCCAGAAACACAACTTCATTTTTACCATGAAAAAACTATAGAGGGATATCTTACAAACACCTAACCAGTACTCTTCGAATCTGGAGGAGTAAAATGATCAAACACAATGAAGCCTGTGAAACTATCACAACGAAGAGGTGCCTGAGGAGGAGCAAGGACCAGATGCAGTGTGGTGTCCTGGACAAGAATCTGGGCAGCAGCAGGTGTGAACGGAGGGAGCTGAACACACAGAGGGCTTCAAAGTTACTCAGCGGAACATGTCCATTCACTGTAACTAACATACCATCCTAATGTAAGGGGTTAGCAATAGGGGAACCTGGTGTGTGGTTTATCTTTCCCATTTTTTTTATAAATACAAAACTACTCTAAAAAATAAAATGTGTTTTCTAATGGGGAAGTTAAATTTAGTGAAGACTTTCTACATGCCAGGCACTGTGTTAGATGCTTGTAAAAGCCCTTGAGTCACAGAAGAAGACAAAATGACAGCTGGGCTTGAAGGCCTGGTC
>NW_003852466.1:9987716-9995657 GCF_000181295.1 Otolemur garnettii
GTGCTCTCCCTCACAGCTGGGCTTGAAGGCCTGGTCCCGTGCTCTCCCTCACAGCTGGGTTTGAAGGCCTGGTCCCGTGCTCTCCCTCACAGCTGGGTTTGAAGGCCTGGTCCCGTGCTCTCCCTCACAGCTGGGTTTGAAGGCCTGGTCTGGTGCTCTCCCTCATAGCTAGCTCACTCTGGTGCTCCTGCTGCATCCCTGAGATGGTCTCCCAGGCCCTAAGGTCCCTCTCATTTTTACCAACAGAATCCGAGTGGCATTGATTTCATGTAATTAAGCTTTTCCTTCATATTTTTGTCTCTATTGAAGTAGTGCATATATATAATGTTATGATTCTAATGATCCTGCAAGTTCATGTATCAACAACCCAATCATCTTCTTCTGCACTTACCTCCACTCAGACTCCTCTGCCCAGATGCAGCTCTTTCACCATTTTTCTTAGACTATTTCCTTTTATTATTCATTTCACATTTCTAAATAATATGTTTATTTTGTGACTTCCTGATCTCCCCTTGTAAGATAAGATCTCTACTACAAAAGAGATTGATTCATCATAAATGATGCAGCCCCCCCCCCCCGACATACACACTCCTTCTGCTCCCACTTTGTTACCTGCAGAGATAATTAATTTTTGTGGGCTGGTATTCAAAGTTTACATAATTATTACTTTGAAATATTACTCACACCTGAGCCAACAAGCATAACATAGTTAAATTTCAATCTTACACAAGTCTTACCATTTCCTGATTTTCATAAATGTCTTTTAAAAATTTCCTTGCTTTCTGTATGCCTAGCATCAAGTCAGTTTTGACAAAATGATAACACTCTTCCCAATAAAATCAAAAACATAAAAGCATTTTAAATCAAATGATTACATTTTATTTGTTGTGGTAGGCCTCTTTCCCAGACTCCTGCGCCCCCCTGCTCCAGTATCAGCTAAGTGAGTTCCCGGCATGTTGCACAGTTGTCACTCTGAGACTCCTATTTATCGGTTCCTGGGAATGTGTGTCACATCTCCTCTGTGTGAGATTTCCCTCCTGGTTCCAAGTCTGCTTTTTCTTAGTTGACTCCTTCAGTTTGTTTACTAGTGGTCATTCATTTTTCATTCATGTGTGGCATAAAAATAACAGTCAGAGCTATTTATAAATGGCCAAATTTTAATTGGTGCATCTTACAGATGTGGTCTGAGTGGTTTGAGAAGTTTCCAGATGTCAATACTTGGAAAGGTTTTCTCTTGAGATTGTCTTTCATTTTCTGAAAGGCCTTGTGCATTTAACTGCCAATGATTTACAACCCTAGCAGCTGTATTCTGGGAGAGGAATGGGGAAAAGGGATGCCAGCTGGGCCATCTCACCATTCATCTCATACTTTTAAACCCTTTCTTTCAGTGCAATACCTTACCAGTCTCACCTGGACCACATTCCCAGAGCCTTGAATTCACTCACTCCAAAGGCAAAAATTACGTGTAACCACCAACCAGTATCCACAGACAAAAAGCATCCACCATTAGAGAAGATGTAGAAGAAAAAATAGGTGAGGAACCAGTAACAGAATACTATAAAAGCACCTTCTTTTCTATGTTTTAAGAAAACAGACACTGATTCTAGACATCAGAAAGCATCCAGGATCACATGAATGTCTTGGCAGACTCTGAAATAGAAGTCAGATCTCGCTCCTGTAAGTCACTGCGACTCTGGCTTCTGCAGTCTGCAGAGGAGTATAATGTGGCACACGTTCAAAAGTATTAGGAAGTCTAGAAGTGTCGAGACTCTGCATGTGCCCCTTCCCACAGAAACGAGGCAACTCGACTGTGTAAACAATCGCTTGAACTTTTGATGCTACATAGAAATGCAGACATTGTTACATGAAGGTCAAAACTAAAGTTATACAGCCGTTTAAAATAAAGTATAAGTTATAATTACTCTACTCAGCTTCAAAGTGGACTTAAAACTCCCTGGAATTTCTGCTTCTCCTCTAAGACATTTTTCAAATACCAGCAAAAATAAATCTTCAGACAATGTAGCAATTTAAAGTGTCAAAAGTGCATTAGAATATAGTATTTTATATGACTTTGGAAGCAGTCCTCTGAATTTGGCAGGACAGGTGTTTTATTCAATTTCTATAATGGAAGATACTCAGAGTTCAGTGAAAACATTGAATTGTTAAGAGACATAGTCACAGTCACCTTGGTGTTAAATATTGTGCAGAACAGGATAATCTCCTTGTCTCAGTCCTCTGACAGAGGGTAATGGCCCATGCCATGGGGTTTCAGCAGAGCATTCATGCTAATGATGGACAGACCCAACCAGCCAGAAAACATGAGCTGCAAATCCATCATCTATGGAATGATACACATGAACAAAATATCGATGTGTTATGAATTTATGTAGCCTTAAACAAAATATATTTTAAACTTTTAAAATAATATATCTAAAATATTCTGAAAATTACATAAAACTGGACGCAAATGCAATCCACAATAACACCTGAAATTTTCAAGATTTAGCTATTCTGCAAACTCATATATTAGGAATATAGTGTTAAAATCCACAAAAGTGGCAAAATGAATCATCACTGCTTTTTAATCCATATTTGAAAATTCATGCTGCTAAGTAAGAATGCCTAAGATTGTCACTCAGATTCTCTCCTGTGGTCCTTCGGCATACTGGGGATGTGGCCCCAAGCCCACTGTACATTAGCAATAGGACCGCAACGGAGTTGACAGTGTTTTAGGACGAAATGAAGCAGAGGGAACTATAAAGCCACTCCCTGCACGTGTATAACCACGTACCTAATCTTCACAGCAGTTTGGGAATATTTTTGGGGAAGCAAATGATGTCACAAACTGTAGGTTATCACCAGATTAATGCTTAGGGCAAAAATCAATGTTTATAGTGCTGCTTTAAAAAGTTTAAAATATATTTGAACATTTTGTTCAAGACTACACAGATGGCTATCACAGATGAGAAAGGGAAAGGTACCATGTAAAATCAACATTTAAACAAAACCTTTGGTATTATAAAAGTGGAACTATGAAGCTACAAAGGAAATCTGATGTCCTCATGTGGCTCACTGACTGAGCATTTCACTCTCGTCATAATCACTCGTCATCACTATTACGAGTCTTAAAGCCTGGACATGGTAATGACAACCAATTTTTCATGGATACATTCCAATTATTCCCTTCTTAATGCTCAGAAAATTAAAAGACTTACTAAACTCTGGCTTTAGTTATTCAAAGATAATTTTTAAATTCATTATCGATAAAAAAAATAACTGTTTTCATGTATGCCATAAAAATTAGCGTATCTATGGTGGTCAATATCCAGCAAGACTGCATGGATTGAATACAGAAATGTTTTAAAGTTTTATGTAATATACTGAAAAAGAAACTTTTTATTGACATATTGAGGAAAAATTATAGCTTTTTCTTTTTTCTTTTTTTTTTGCAGTTTTGGCCTGTGCTGGGCTTGAACCTGCCACCCCCAGTATATGGGGCTGATGCCCTATTCCTTGAGCCACAGGTGCCACCCAAAAAAATACAGTTTTCTTAATTAAATTTATCTGTGGTACCAGAACAACTGATAAAGTAAATCCCTAGGGGGAAATCACAAATACATTGCTAAGAAACATGAGAAATTTTGATCAGAAGTTTTATTCCTGGATCTATTATGTTGACTTGTGTAGGAAAACATTTACATAAATTATGTTGAGCTTATTTTCACATTATTATCTATTTCATTTCACCTTGTCGTGTGTCCCGATTCTTCATTTCTAGAACAATGCAGATTTTAGCCTATCAATTTATATTCAATCTCATGTATTATAAATTTAATTAAAATGATTTTTTCAGAGGTAATATAAACATCTTAGATCTATAACCTTTAGAATATCCCTGTACTCCTTTACACTACCACCATAGTAAAAACTCCTGGGTTTGAAACAGTAATAATAAAACCCCTTTGCATTTGAAGAGCATTTGTTCACTCATGGAATATTTCTTTTAAGGTGAGAAGTCTTGTCTTATAATTTTGTACAGAAAGATTACTTATCAAGCTCAAATTGCTCACCCAGGTAATCATTCAAAGTTCAGGAAAAGTGACTTAGAGAAAGGAACAAATACCTACATCAGTAGTTCTTGTCTTGTCGCAGCAACTGTTTATGACCTTACATGAGGCTGGAAGACTAAGGCAAGCACATGGACAGCAGAAAAGCAGAAAAGGAGAGGAGAGTAATTTTTATTTTTCACCTCTCAGAGTCACCACACAATGTAATCTCATTTAATTTTTCCCAGTGAATTATGTATATTTGATGTTCTTTCTTTTTTACTCATGGAAACTGAATTTCAGAAAAGGCAGTGAGCTCACAAAAGTTGCAAAGCTGGAAAATAGTGTGGCTGGGATTAGAAGGCAGGCTTGTCTCCTTTCAGAGATGACCATTTTTTCCACCAAAACCAACAAAAACCCAAACAAACAAATATAAAAACTCCACACAGCAACACAAAATTGACCTTAGGTTGAACACTTTTTTCACCAAAATCTTTTTCCAAGCTCACACACAATAAAATAATGGATAATTTTTTTTAATGTCAAATATGTAACCAGGGCAATAAGAAAAGAAGAAAAATGTCTTGGTTGTCAGGAAAGAGGACAAAGAATAAAAATCCACAAGTCTCTGTACAAGCAGGGCCCTCCAGGCATCCTCCCAGGGCTACCACTGAAAGGACCCAGGCAAAGTGAGCCCTGGTGTTGCAGTGATCTGCGTATGCAGCTATCTAGATGTGTAAATATGATAAACGGTTCCTTCTGCACAGAGGCTTATTATAGAAAAGTTGCCTGTTGTGACTCAGATCTGTATGGAAGAATTAAAACACACTTTCCCGCAGAATGCATATATTGGCTCACAGGTGGGTTTGAGATGAGATTGCTTCTCCCTGTGTGGCTGCAAATGGCCAATTGAGAGTTTAGTTTACAAAAATACTAGGGCTTCTAATATCCTCTGGCACATGGAAGAAGCAAATGCAAATTGTGTTTGTAACACATTATAAAGTCAACCTCTAAGGAATTCCCTCAGAGAGAGACTGGAAACAGGAACTCACAGTGAAAAGTCACAGGAGGAAACACAACATCTCCCGCAAAACAGAATAGCGCCAGTGAGTCAGCATCCAAACAAACAAACAAACAAGGAGGAAATACTGATTCAGGTGTGCAAGGATTGCAGGTTCAGACAAACAGGACTAACAGAGAAGAGAAGATATCAAATTATGACAGGGGTACAAACTTTCCTGAGGCAAATATAAAGTAGGATGGAGGAGAATTGTTAGAATCGAAGACATAATAATTAAAATCCAAAATTCAATAAACAGCTTCAATAACATACTCCATTTTGCCACAGAGAGAGTTCATGAACTGAAAGGAAGACTGAGGGGTTGTCTAGTGCTCAACACTGAGAAAAATGGGTGCAAATGTAAGAAAAAGTAAGAAAATAAAGACTGAAAGACAGCTGGTCTCATATCCACGCAACCAACGCTACTACAGGAAAGAAAGCAGAGACTGGGAGATGGACGACCTTTACAAGGCGGTGGCTAAGAGTTCCTCAGAACTGAAGAAAAACACAAATCCCCTTATTAGAGTATGATGGCTCCATGAAAAGAAATCTTCAGACAGAAGCCTGAGTGACACTGCAGATGACCATCATAGGAGCGGTGGGCACAGATTCTCAACTCTCTAAATCACTCAGAAAGAAGACACAGTTTCCCTACATGTGAATCTTTCTAAATGTAGACTATAAATGTCTTAACACAATAACTAAGAAAATGACATGAAGGCTATGTTAAGCAGTTGAATGAAAATATTTCAAATTGTATATAAAAACAGCACACTATACCCGATGACAGTATTAATGTACAGAGCTATGATTTAATAAAAATAAATAAATAAATACAAAAAAATAAAAAAATAATAGGATGGAAGACTTTCCCAAATTCCTAATCAACATGAGACTTAAAGGATAAAAATCTAACAATATCAATCAAATTGCCAACTATTTTGCAGGTTGAAGGAAAAAGAAAAAATAGTGTTAGATCATTCCATCCATTTATCTATTTATACCCATCATTTGTGTATTCAACATCCACTAGTACTGACCTTTCTATTTATCTCTGCCATCTATCTATATATATTGCTACATACACAGAGGTGTGTATGTATAGGCATATGTTTAATAAACATATATGTATATCAGGGTGTATTTATATTACTTATATGTATTAAATGAAGACAATTAGGAGGATTACAAGCACAAAATGAAAACTAGTTTCTCTCTGTGGGAGAGCCTCATGGTGGTGGGTAACAAGATATTTCAAAGATGGCAATGGACACATGGTTGCCCATGTCTTTTTTGTTCTTTAAATTCAATTTCACATTATAAAAATGCATTTGTGGAAATGTGATTTATCTTTTTGTAAGTGTAATATATCTATCAAATTGTAAATACAAGCAATATAACTGACAAGCCAGTGTGCCTGAGCAGTTGTGCTTCAATACACCAATTCCAGCTGCCATCTTGATACTGGCCCATGACAAAATGTTACTGATTCTAAATTTTCCAGTTTTTAATTTTTTTGTCTCAATTCAGCTATTATCTTATGCCTCACTACAACCTGCTTTTCCTCCCCAGCTTCCTCCCTTCTTAGACGGCACTGCCCCCCATCACTACACTTTATACTCACCCTACACCCTGCCTGAATGTGTCCCACAAGCAGTTGTCATGACCCATAATTCTTGATTACCGGGTGCTTTTCATAGATTGTCATTTTGCACACACTTATTTTGTCACCTTAGGATGTCTGCCACCCACATGTACCTTGTGAAGTTCCATAGAACATAATACCTTAATGACATCCTTTGGCAAGCAGCCCCTGATTTCTTCCTCTCTGCTGTGTGTTATCACTGTGTCTATACAGATTCACTCCATATCAGGTTTAAGTTAATAAAGGTATTATTCATCAAGCTCTTACTATGCATCACAGACTGTTTCCTGTTTTACACATACTAACTCATTGTATCTTCACAATTATCCAATGATATAGATGCTATTATTGTCATTTAGAAGAAAAAATATAATAAGCATAATCAAATATTCCATAAATAGTTTAAATAATATTCTCAATCTATCAAAATGACAGTGAAGAAAAAGGAAGACTGAATGTGTTACCTTTACCACTCCACAGAAGCACAAACAGATGCAAAACATGGGGACAGTTAAATACTAAAGAGATGTCAATAAGTTTGTTTTATAGGTAAGAAGAAAATCTCATGACAAAATTATCCTAAAGGTAAAATAAAAGTTACAGTGCATGGTGGGTAAATGCTCTTCAAACTGCTGAATTTAACACAAGTTAAGATGACATCTTTAATATGCATCTTATAATTAATGTACTTCACAAAAAATATGGGCTCTGTTTAAAAAGAATCCTTCTCTCAGTGCCGTATCACTCTTGCGGCCAATGCTATCACTCCTTTGCTTCTATATTTGAAGGATTCTTCAACTAACCACCAAAGTCTCCTGCTGCATTGACTCTGTGACAGTCTCAGGCCCTGCCAGTACAGTAGCCTCTGACTCACCGGACTATCACCACCACAGTTCATCCCAGCGTGGCCACCACCACAGTGTCTGGACACAAGGCTTTCACTGGAGCCATGGTCTTCTCTTTCAGGGCTAAAAAACCTGGAGCAACTTAAGTCCCAGGAAATTAATAAGATCATGGCCCTGCCTATGATTGTTGACTCTCAACAATTAAAATGTCACAGAGAAACAGGAGGGAAAATTTTCCAGTACTGTGGTGTAAATTTAGTAATTTGTGTCGTAATAGAAGGAAAGGATGCTGTAAGTTTCAGAATCACACCTTTGTGTGTTTTTCTTTTTTTTTTTTTTTTTTTG
>NW_003852466.1:9995873-10018824 GCF_000181295.1 Otolemur garnettii
CGTGGCTGGCGCCTTAGCCGGTTGAGCTATAGGCGCCGAGCCTGTTTTTCCATTATAAATTCATAATCTCCAAACAATTATTACCTACCTATTAGTACTTTATAATTCTATAAATTATTTCTATCCTCCCTTTGCTAATCTTATTACATCTGAAATGGCTATCTCCTCCAAAAGGTAAAAAAAGGAGAAGCAGAAATATAAAATACTCCTGATCACTTCATTCATAAACATAAAATCAAATGTAAAAATAATTTGGATTAAATTGATATCTTATTATCCATTTTACTTCCTAATGACCCACTTCACCTCTAAAATAGGTTTGGGAAAATCAAATATATTTACTTAGGATAGATCATATTTTCGAGAATACAACCAAAGCCCATCAACAGATGAATGGATAAAGCAAGTGTGGCGTATAGACACAATGGACTATAATTCTGCCATGAAAAGATAAGAAAACCCTGCCATTTGGGTCAGCGTCTTAAACATGGGGACATCACCATAAGAGAAATAAGCCACACATACAAAGACAAATATTTCCTATCCTCACTTACACCTGGGATCAAAAAAGTCAAACTCAGAAACAGAGACGAGAACAGTGGTTTCCAGGGGTAGGAAATAGGGAGATGCTGATTAAAAAGTATAAACTTTCTCTTACAAGTTGAGCAATATCTTGGTACCCATGTACCACATGGGCAGTGGTGCCCAGGTTAGCCGATTATAATAATCATTACACAATGTGTGTACACATAAAATCTCAAATCACTATGTAGACCTTAAATATATATGATCTTTGTCAATTAAATATTTTTAAATAAAAGAAGAATGCACTTTTATTAAAATACAAAAAGGTAATAGTTGCATATGAGAATGTCTTAGAAGTTTGAAAGTTGTGCATGTGTGTGCACATAGTCTCTCGTCTCTGTGTTGATGAATTTCAATCGATAGCTCCATAAATGTAGGAAAAAGAAAAAAAACAAACCTTCCTATCTGAGGCTGTACGCACCCTTCCCCCCGATTACCTAATAAATCTATCTATTGCCAATAAGCGCACTTGTGATTTAGATGCAATCTGTCTCCCGATCACATTTTCACAGCCTCAGAGTCAGACCCTGCTTCCAGACACACCTACATGAGGGCTGGTACAAACTCCCAGGTTAAAAATAGATATTATGTTCTCTTAATGTTGTCTCCAGGAAATAATGGTTTCACTAGTGGGATTGCTAAGTGCATGTTTTCTCCCACAAGGAAAACTGGGGGGAGTTGTTCTGTTGATGTGAAGTGTAACACTGCTTGTTAGAGCTCTGTGGCAGCACGGACTGTACTGATGCTATCTGTCTGCTAGTTCTGCCATATTTGGAATTTAACTCCAAGATTTTCTTATCTTTTCCTAGAGACACCTTTGAGAGTGATGTGTCCATGGGAAAATAGATTGCAATCTTATTTGCTCTTAGCCCCATTTGCCTTCTAAAAATATTTTGTCGATATTTAAAACTAGCATAGGCTAAATTAGATTCTCCTTCAGGACACATTGAAGGAGATAGTATCACCAGCACAGCCACAGGTACCTCTGATTTTTAGTGGCAAATCAGTCAGAAGGATGACAGGCACTGAATGCTTGATTTCCAAGCGCCACGGGAGGATGGCGGCTTTCTTTCATGTGAACTGAAGCTTTAACAGCATCTATCTGACAAGTGCCATGCATCGCTCTGATCAGCCGTCACTCTGCTCTCTGCGTCTACAGATCTTGAATAATTGCTCTCTACACTTTGTTACTGTTTTCTAATTATCACAGATGGAACAGGTTTTATCTGATATGAAATCAATGCTAAAACTTTAACTGTATAATCTCTGAATAAATCATAGAATGTTCCTCAAAGTAGCTAATACAAAGTACTGGGGAAAACTTCAGGATTTAGTAGGCAGAAATGCATCAGCTACTCTAGTTTTTACTCTCTAGCTATCTCTGGTCAGTGAAAACGTTTGCACACTTTGTGAATGATCAATATTTTACAGGACTTTCTGCATATTGGTAGAATATAAGTATCAGATGTACTAGATATGCCAATGTCTGTCATCTGTCCTGCCCCCCAGACCTCTGAGATCCTGCCTGGTTTCTATTGAACAATCCCAGATCCACTCGGCAAGATCTGAGCAGGTTCAAGCCTCCATCAGATGGGGGTCCCTGTCGAGTCACTTTCTTTATAAACTCATGCCATGAAGTCCTTAGAGCTCAGGCACACGTTCCTTTGCCAATAATTTTCATCAAGCTGCAGTGTTTTAACGCTGACCCTGGGACTGGTGGCTGTTCCATGATGTTCTCCTCCTCTATGTTCAGCCCCCGGTGTGAGAGGTGAAGCCTTTGCTCAGGGACCCTTCACCATCCTAAACCCCATATCTTGCCTTCTCATTGAGGCCCTGCTCAAGTGCCCACCATGAATTTTCAGTTCTGGATTTCCGCAACTGAGCTAAGCCCTACCACATGTGAAGAACTTCTGAGCAAGGAACCAAGGGCATCACTCCGCAGAGATGCCTGGGAGCTGACCACCTTGCTAGTACCCACCCTGCGAGTTCTCCACCCTGTTCTCCACACTGTGCCTGGCTCGGTTCTCTGCCTTGTCCCTCTGGGTGACAGGTGCCCTGCTCATGCCCCAGGGTTTATCCTCTATTATCAGTAGGTCAAGGCCAGGTCTCACGACCCCTGCCCCCGCCTGTGGTGCTGATGGAGAAACACTAGTTCTTAACCTGGGCTTGTCCCACTGCCTCCTGAGTTCCAATGTGCAAGGGCTATCTTGTGGCCTAAGCTGGACAGACCAGAAGTGTCAGACAATGGCAATTCTGGAAGCAGCTTTTAGCTAACAGGATGAGCATGGTAACACCAACCAGCATTAAAAAAGGATATTCTGCAATCTCCTAGAGTTTTCAACAGAATGGTGCTTTTTTCCCCTACCATGAGTGAACTCCCTGATGGCACTCCTGTCCTTATCCCCCAGCCCACTCGCCCTACGTCCTCATTCTCCAACTAGGGCCTCACACCAGCGCTTCCAGGTGAAATGCCAGCATCCTTGCCAGGGGTCAGCAAGGGAACATCTGCCTTGCCTCAGAGCGCTTTCCCAGCTTTCTTACTAACTGAAGCAGAACTTCAATTAGCACTACATTTATTGTAATAAGTAGATAGGACTTTCTTTCTCAAAAGTTGGGTGATTGCCCCTGTTCTGCTCTCCTACCCTCCCAAACTCATCCTCAAGCAACACGTGAAGCAACATGTGTCTCTGTAGCACACATTGGCCGTGCAGGGCAGCAGCCCAGCAGATACCACCTCTGAGAAGGGCCAGGTTCAGAGACAGTCTGTTTCCAATGTGTGTGTGTGTGGGGGGGGGTTGCCTTTGGGAGTGGGAGGCTTTACAAAGAAGACAGAGAGGACAGTCTGGCAGTTGAGAGTGCCCTGCCCCCCTGCCCTAGATTCCCTCCTATGGCTTGCCTTTCCCCAGATGTAGACTCAGAGGGTGGAAAGAACTTCATATGGGCGGAGTCCTGGGAGGCATTAGGGGAGGGAAGAGTAAATTGTAAAGCAGAGCAGAGGGAAGCACACAAGATCATCTCAGTTGAGGCAGAAAAGTGTTTGACGAATTTCAGCACTTTTTATGACAACATTCTACACCATTTTAATACTCAATGAAGTAGGAAAAGGAAGCTACCACACCCTGACAAGGCATATATGAAAAGTCCACAGTGGGAGAGAGTGGAGCTGTTCTGGCAGTTCTCATGCAGAAAGTTGATCACCAAGGTTAGAGGTGGAGCCCAGTGCAGGTGTCTGGGCCCTGAGGGTGTGTTCTTCCTGTATTGATTAACGCCCTCCTGAGGGCAGGAAGAAGAGTTCGATCCTATGAAAGCTGATTGTTAAAAAGAGCCTGGCCCCTCCCTTTTCTCTCTGCCTCTGTTTCTCTGCTCCATAACCTCTGCACAGACCAGCTCTCATCCCCGTTCACCCTTGTGTGGAGCAGCCTGAGGTCCTCATGAGAAGCAAATGCCAGTGCCGTGCTTCCTACATAGTCTACAGAACCATGAGACAGATAAACCTCTCCTAGTTTAAAATAAATTACCTAGCCTCAGGTTCTCCTCTATAGCAATATAAAAATGGACCAGGAGTGGGGTATGGCCATAAAGACAACTGGAACATGATGAAGCATTTGGAACTGGATAATGGGCAAAGGCTGAAAGAACTGGGAGAACTGAGAAAGACAAGACCATGAGGGAAAGTTTGGAAGTTTTTCAAGACTGGTTAAGTGGTAGAGACTGAAATGCCGATAGAAATATGGATAGTAAAGTGTGGGCCGATGAGGTCTCGGATGGAAATAAGAAACTGGGAACTGGAAGCAAAGGTCACCTTTAAGTTTTAGAAAAGAATGAAAAAAATATGGCTGCCCAGGTTTCATGCCCCAGAGCTTTGTGGGAGGCTGAACTTGAGAGTGATGGGCTAAGCTACCTTGCAGAAGAAATTTCAAAGCATCAGCGTGCTCAAGCAATGTCATGGAGCTTTTAACTACTTACAGTCAGATGTGAAAGCAACGGAATGATCTAAAGTTGTAATTTATAATTAAAGGGAAGTAGAACATAGAGACTTGAAAAATTTCCAGCCTGTCTGTGTGGTAGGGAAGGAGAGTGTTCAGGTGAGGAACTCAAGGATACTGCAGGGTAGACATTTCCTACAGAGATTATACAGAAAAAGTCATCCGAGTGCTAACAGTCAAGACAATAAGATGAAGACTTCAAGGCATTTTTAAAATCTTCCAGGCTGGATCAGTGCCAGGAGCACAGAGGGTAGGGGCACCAGCCACATACACCAAAGCTAGTGGGTTTGAACCCAGGCCAGGCCTGCTAAACAGCAATGACAACTATAACAAAAAAGTAGCCAGGCGCTGTGGCAGGTGCCTGTAGTCCATGCTACTTGGGAGGCTGAGCCAAAAGAATCACTTAAGCCAAAGAGTTGGAGGCTGCTGTGACCTGTGATACCACAGCACTCTACTGAGGGTGACATAATGAGACTCTTTCTCAAAAATAAATAAATAAATAAATAAAATAAAATCTTCCTGGCAGCCCCTCCCAGAAGCCTAGGAGGACAGAATGATCTCAGGAGGCAGGCCCAGGACACCACTGCTCTATATCACCTCAAAGTACTGCTGTCCACATCTAGAGAGCTGCACTCTAGCCCAAGCCCAGGGGCTCCAGGTGCAGGAATTGCACAGGGTGAGCCCTAGCAGCTCCCACCTGGAAAGTCTCCAGGTGTGCAGAATGCAAGCGTGTGGATTGGCAGCTTCCACCCAGATTTCAGAGGATGTATCAGAAAGCAGAATCCTCGGAGGAGTGGAGCCTTCCCAAAAAGACTCTGCTAAGACAATGTCTAGAGGAAATGTGGGGTTGGCAACCTCACAGAGTCCTCACTGGGGCACTGCCTAGTAGAGGTGTGGGCACAAGGCCACCATTCTCCAGGCCCCAGAATTGTACACCCACTAGGAGTGTGTATTCTCCATCCGAAAAGCCACAGGCATTGGACTCCTCATCCATGAGAGTGGCCACAGAGGCTGCACCCAGCAACAGCCTTGGGAGCCCACTGTTCCTGCCAGTGTGCCCTGGTGTCTGCCTATTGGGTATTGCCCTTAGGTGGGGCTTGGTACACCTTTCTTTTGGTCAATTACTCCCTTTTCAAATGAAAATGTTTATCCAATGTCTGTTGGATAAATAACTTAGTTTTGATTTTATAGCTTCATAAATGAAAGAAACTTGCCTTGAATCTCAGATGAGACATTGACTTTGGATTTTTGAGTCAATGCTGGAATAAGTGAAGACTTTGGGGAGAAGTGGGAAGAAGTCAGTATATTTTGTAAAGTGAGAAGGACATA
The DNA here is from genome assembly GCF_000181295.1 of Otolemur garnettii. Classification (NCBI taxonomy): domain Eukaryota; kingdom Metazoa; phylum Chordata; class Mammalia; order Primates; family Galagidae; genus Otolemur; species Otolemur garnettii. The sequence continues at coordinate 10,001,774 of NW_003852466.1, forward strand.
AGTTTGGGGGCACCAGTTTGGATGTTGTCTCCTTTAAATCTCATGTTGAAATGTGATCACTCCATCAGGAGTTGGGGCCTGATGGGAGGTGTTTGAATCAGGGAGGTGAATCCTTCATGAACAGATGAATGTCTCTGGCAGAGGGTGGTAGTGAGTTAGTTTTTGCTCTATTAGATCTAGAGCTTGTTGTCTTGTTGTTATTATAAAAAGAATATGGGGTGACACCTGTGGCTCAAAGGAGTAGGGTGGCAGCCCCATATGCCAGAGGTGGTGGGTTCAAACTCAGCCCCCTGCCAAAAACTGCAAAAAAAAAAAAAAAGAAAGAAAAGAATATCACACTTCCTCAGCCCCCAGCTTTCATTCTCTTGTCATGTGACCTCTCCACACTCCAGCTCCCCTTCACCAACGCAGATACTGGTGCTGGGTTCCTTGTATGGCCTGCAAAACTGTAAGGCAAATTGACCCCCTGTCTTTATAAATTACAGGTATTCCTTTATAGCAACAGCAACAACAACAACGAAAGGACTAAGACACACAGTGTGTATTTTTTCTCTCTGATCCAGAACAAGACAACAATGCCCACTTTTATAACTTCTATTCAACATGGTATTAAAAGTTCTACCCAATAATTATCCAAGAAAAAGACATAGACTGCATCCAAATTGGAAATGAAAAGGAAAATTATCTTTTATTATGTATGACATGATCTTATGTATAAAACACTAAGTATTCACAGAAAACTATTAGAACTAATAAATTCAGCAAAGCAGCAGGATACAAGTGAACATGTAAAGCTTCAGTTACATTTCTGTACACTAGCAATAAACATCTAAAAACTAAACTTGGTGAACAATTCCTTAACAATTTTATCAAAAGGAATAAAATACTAAGGAATTAACCAAGGAGTTGAAATAATTTATTCACCAAAAGCAATAAAATATTAGTCAAAGAAATTAAAGAACATAAATTAATAGAAAGACATCCCATATTCATGGCTCAGAAAGCTTCATATTTTTATAAATGTCCATAATACCCAAAGTGATTTACAGATTAAATACAGTTTTTAGTAAAACACCTATGACTACTTTTTTCATAAATTAAAAAAAAAATCCAATTCTAAAATTTGTATGGAATCTTCAAGGAGCCCCAATCATCCTAATAATCTTTTTTTTCTTCCCATTGTTATTTCAAAAATATTAAGGGGGTACAAATTTTTGTTACATAGATACCTTGTATAAGGAATGCTTAAGTTAGGCCTTTTGGTGTGCAGAATAGTGTGCATTATACCCAACAGATGAGATTCTACCCCTCAAACCCTCCCAATGCCTTTTGCGTATCTTTGCGCCCATGTCTGCCCATCATTTAATTCCCCATTATTAGGGAGTACATGTGGTGCTTGTGTTTCCATTCCTAAGATACTTGCTGAGGATAATGGTCTCTAGTTTCATCCAAGTTGCTGCAAAAGACATTTCATTTTATTAATGGCTGAATAGTGCTCCACTATCTGCGTTGGTGAAGGGGGGCTGGAGTGTGGTATTATATGTACTTACTACATTTTGATAATCCACTCACGAATTGCTAGACATTTAGGCTGATTCTACATCTGCAATTATGAAACATGCTGCAATAAACATTGGGTATAGGTATGATAGAAATGAGTTATTTTCCTTTGGGTATAGACCTAATATTGAAATTTCTGGATTGAATGGTAAGTCTACATTTATGTCTTGGAGGAATTTTCATATTGCTTTCCAATCTTCATACTGTACTAATTTGTAGTCCAATAGCGCATATGCACTCCTTTCTCTCTGCATCTATTATTTTTTGACCATTCTGATTCTTTCTCCCATTCTTAGGTTGTCTATTAGCTCTGTTGATTATTTCCTTTGTTATGCAGGTGCTCTTTTAATCCCACATATTTTTGTCATTGCTACATTTGCCTTTGGGGTCTTAATCATAAATTCTTTGCCTAGGTCAATGTCTAGAAGAGTTTTTCCAGTTTTCATCTAGAATTTCTGTGCCTTACATGTCATGCCTTACCTTTAGGTCTTTTATCCATCTTGAATTAATTTTTGTATATAGCAAGAGACATGGGTCTCCTTTCATTCTCCTGCATGTGGCTGTCCAGTTTTCTCAGTGCCATGTATTGAAAAGGGCTTCCTCTCCCTGGTGAATGCTGCTGTCTGTTCTGTTGAAAATCAGTTGGTTACAGGTGTATGGTTTCAATTCTGGGTTCTTTATTCTGTTCTGTTGGCTTTGTCTCTATTTAATACCAGTACCATGATGTTTTGGTAACTACAACATTGTAGTATAACTTGAAGTTAGGTAATGCAATACCTCCAGATTTGTAATTTTTGTTTATGATTATTTTGGCTACTCAGTCTCTGTTTTGTTTCCACATAAGGCATAGAATTATTTTTTCTAGATATGTGAAATACAACATTGGTATTTTGACAGGGATTGTGTTGACTCTGTAAATCATTTCTGGAAGTACAAACATGTCAACGATATCGATTCATTCAACCCATGAGCAGGAGATGGTTTTCTGTTTCTTTTATAATTATTTTATAGTTCTCCTGGTAGAGATCTTTCACCTCCTTGCTTAAGTATATTCCAAAGTATTTTATTTTCTTTTCAGCTATTGTAAATGGTATTGACTCTAAGCTTGTATAATATATAGAAATGGTATTGACTTTATATAGAAATAGTACTGACTTTGTGAACATGAATTTTGTAACCTGAGACTTTGCTAATTATACTCATCAATTCTAAGAGTGTTTCCTGGAGTCTTTAGAGTGTTCTGGATACAAAATCATATAATCAGCAAACAGGAATTGTTTGATCTCCACTTTCTCGCTTTAGATACTCTTTATTTCTTTTTCTTGTCTGATTGCTTCAGCCAGGACTTCCAGAATATGTGAACAGAAGTGGTAACAATGGGAACCCTTCTCTAAACAATAAAGAATAAAGCTGGATCACACACTTTCTAATTTCAAAACTTGCAATAAAGCTATAGTAAAAACAAAAACTAACAAAAGACCACAACTGTGTGTTTCTGGCATAAAAAAATATATAGAGAAACAAATGCATAGCATGTATGTTCATCATTTTTGATAAGAGGGCTAAGATGCAAATGATGTCAGGAAAACTGGATATTCAAATTCTAGAGAATAAAAATGGAACTTTACATAACTCCACAAATAGAAATTAACTCAAAATAGATAAAATATCTACAAGTAAGAACTAAAACTCAAAACTGGAAGAAGACCTGATGGAGGAAAGTCGTGACACTGGATTTCTGCTGATTTTTTTTAATAGGGCACAAAAGGTACAACAAAGAGAAATAAAAATACACAAATTGAATTTCATCAAAATGAAAAACCTTTGTGCATCAAAGCACACTATCAACAAAGTAAAAAGACAACCTACAAGTTGAGAGAAAAATATTCAAATCACTAACCTGATAAAGTATTAATATCCAAAAATGTATAAAGAATACTCTAAATGAACACTAAAAAAAAAAAACCCCAAACAACCCAATTCAAAAATAAACAAAGGATATAAGTAGACATTTCTCAAAAAAAGACATACAATGGTCAATAAACACATGAAAAGATGTTCAACATTACTAATCAATAGGGGAATGAAAATGAAAACTACAGGGAGATTCAACCTGAGATCCATTTGGATAGTTATCATCAAAACACAGAAAACAACAGGATTGGGATGGATCTGGAGAAATGGAACCTTAGAATGTAAAGCAGTATAAGTACTATGGAAAATGGTATGGTGGGTCATCAAAAAAATTAAACAAAAAATTGTCATTTCATCTAGAATTTCCCTTTCTAGGATATTCACAAAATAATTCAAAGTGGGGGCTCAAACAGATATTTGCCAACCCATACTTATGTCAATAGTTTTCATAAGAGCCAAAAGGTAGAAACAACCCAAGTGTTGATTATCGGGTAACTGGATTAATAATATGTGGCATATGCATAAAATGGAATGTCATTTGGCCTTAAGAAAATAAAATTATGATGCACCTTTCAACACTGATGAATCTTGAAGACATCATACTTTTGAAATAAACCAGACACAAAAGGCCAAATTTTATATGATCCACTTACATGAGTTACCCAGGATATCAATACACAGAGACAGAAAGTAGGACAGCTATTACCAGCAGCTAGGATGAGCGCGGCATGAGGAATACTGTTAAGTGTGTATAGATGTTCACTGTGGAGGTGGGAATTCTGAAAGTGGGCAGTGGTGACAGCTACTTCACAGTATGTACACACTCAATGCCACTGCACCGCATACTTAAAAATAGTCAAAATGGTAAATTTATATTGTACCACAATTTAAAAACTCAACTGACCATAAACGTGAGTCACTTTTTGGACTATCTGTAATTTTCCATAGATTCAATACCAGCATTTATGATATAACATGATATTTACTACTGAGTCTTCTAGTCATCTCTGAAATCAGGGAAGATAAGCCCTCAAATGTTATTTTTCTCATTCAAGATTGTTTTAACTACTGTAAAGCTGCAGTGCTTCCATAAAAATTTTAGATTCAACTTGTAGATATCTATAAAAATATTTTGAGTTTTCACAACTGCATTGGAATATTTGAGAGGGTGTAATAATTAATCAATACTTAGCTTTCAATTTAATCACATTCTGTTGATCTGTTTTCTCATTTCTTTTCATTTCCTTCATCACAATTTTGTGATGGGTAGAGGTCATGTACATCTTTTGTTAAATTTACTCCTGTGTTATTTATTTATTTTTTTGTTGTTGTTGCAGTTTGGCCAGGGCTGGGCTTGATCCTGCCACCCTCGGTATATGGGGCCAGTGCCACACTCACTGAGCCACAGGCACTGCCCTCCTGTGTTATCATTTTGATGTGTTGTGAATTGCATTTTATTTCATTTTTCTTGTTGCTTGTTGCTATTAGAGAAACAAAATCAACTTGGGATAGTGTCCTTACTCTAGCAACATTGTTAATTTATTTTTATGTTACTCTACTTTGGGTAGATTTCTCAGGATTTTCTCTGTATTCCATCATGAAATCTATAAATAAAGCAGTTTCACCTCTTCCTCTATAATTTTCATGTTGTTTCTATTGATTCTCAGAAGTTGTTGCCCCAGAGAGAATATCAAGAGCAATACTGAAGAGAAGAGAGCTGAGGTGTGGTTCTTGACTTGCTTTGAATCTTGAAGAGAATGTTGAATGTTAGCTGTCATGATCCTGACATGTGTTCATCAGACGCCTGTTACCAGATTGAGTAACTTACCTTCTTCCTTTTCATATTTATTGGAAGTGTTCCTTATAAATGGGTGCTGAATTTTCTCAATGTGTTTTTGCATTTCTTAACATTAGCTTAGGATGTCTCCTTAATTCTCTCTGAGTCCTTTCCAGCATTCTAAGCTTTATTCATATGTACAATTATGTATATTAACTATTTTGACTACAAAATTTATAGTTAAAGCATTACTTCACTGTTGAAGTCCTATATTTTACTGATTTTATTTTACTGATGGGACCTGTGTGATATATTTACTCTAGAGGGTTATATGATTCATACTTCTCTATTATTAACCAAAGGGAAGAAAGGGCAAGACCATGGGAACAATTTAATCAGCCTTGACATCCAGGCCCATGATTCAAGATGATTAAATGGTCTGTGACAAAAGAATAGTTAACAGTCTGCAAAATGTCCATTATCTTTTCTTAGCAAAGGCCTATTGATTTAGGGCCTTATGTGACTCCCATAGGGTGTTAGTGAGAAAGGATGTGAAAACTCAAGTTCAGCATTATTCAGCACTAACGAAACACTTCAAGGTAAGTGCGTTAATAGGTACAAATTAAATCTTCATGCTAAATAGCTGCAGATGTCTGGGGAAACTGGAGAGCAGACTGTTTGATGCTTTCCATAATTTTCTTTTGAGATCACATATGGCAACACTGTTAAGATGATGCCTTTAATGATATTACACAGTAAACAATAAATTCCAGAACCTGTTTTGTTTTATGATAATATGTTTTTGCTGAATAAAAATTGATCCCACCAAAGGAGGCCTCCCCCAGTGGCTCTGTTTTGGCACAGCACACACAGTAGTCAGTTTTGGTGATAATCTGTGGCTGGATTAGCAGCAGCACAGTGCATCCATGGGTTAGCATATTGGGGAGAAAACTCACTTAGGCAAAATTCTATTAAGGAAGTCACAGAATCATTCAGGCATCATCCCAGGGGAAAATCATTCACATGGAGCTCAGTGACGGGGGCTGCCTTAAGCCTCCTGCTTTGCTGATTCTGAAGGACAGCTCCCACCATGGCGTCACCTCCAAAAGTTCAAGGTGATGTAAGACAAGACCAGGTCAGGGGCCACTGCCATGCACAGTTCTCATTAGCCTTCTGTGTGAAAAGGCTGAATGCAGTGTGTTATGATCAGAAAACACCAGGGTCACACCCTTCACATAACGACATCTGGGAACCAAGCTGGGGATGGGCCCTAAATGTGTATATACTGTGGACCCAGGTAATGTCCTCATCTAGGAATCCTGCTTACTTAATAATGTGAACAAAAATTACACACAGGACCATTGGTTTTGTTCTGAAAATTAAACGAAAGCATATTAAGAGTTTTCTATGAATGTGAATTTTTATTAACAGAAGACAAAAGAAAGAAATTTCAACAGAAGGAATAGCTACTTACACCAGAATAGAAAGGCTCACCAGACACGCATATCACATCCTGCTCTTGGATCATCAGAATGTCTCTGGCTAGGTGCAGCCGCACTTTGAAAGGCTCCTGATTACCATCCTGCAGCAAACAAATCCCTGTCTTTGTCTTCAGACAAAAAGAAAAGCAAAAGAGAGGAAAAAAATATTTAGCTTATAGATTATAATTTCACAGCCTATTTACAGTAAAACATGATGAGTAACGTTTGAGAGCTGAAAACAACATATTCTGATGAGCCTGAAATTTAATACTTAACATAGGGGCAGAGAAAAAGAATAACCACTTCCAGGGAAGCAGACTTCCAGAGAACAGAGTCTATGTCCAAAAGTCCATGCTAAGATTCGGAAGGTAAATATTGTTGCCTATGTACTATATTTCAAGCATAATAACATCTTTTTTAATACTTAAAATCTAAATATAAAAAGCTAATAGCTTTATTGAGATATAATTCACATTATATAACTCAATCCTTTTAAGTGTATAATTCTCAAGTTTTAGTATATTTAGAGTTGTTCAACCCCGTCATGAACAAGTTTAGAAAAAAAAATTTTTTTTTTTTCAGTTTTTGGTTGGGGCTGGGTTTGAACCCGCCACCTCTGGCATATGGGGCCAGTGCCCTACTCCTTTGAGCCACAGGCACTGCCTAAGTTTAGAAAATTTTTTTCACTCTAAAAATGAACCATTTACGTCCCCCCCCATTTCTACATCCCTTCCTCTGCCACCCCAGCCTACACTAAACCCACTGTGTCCTCATTCTAGTTGCTAAAACATAAACACACACACATAGACATGAATACATGTACACACACGCATGAACACACACATGAGCACACACACAGGTGCCTGGGCACATACATACAAACTTAGTACCTAGGAGGAAATGGGGGCAAAGAGGCAAACTCTCTAAATTAACTCAGTCAGTTAAATACAGAATCTAGTTAAAGATCCAAGATTTCTGATTCCTAATCCAGCGATTTTGCTCCAGATATTTTTGGGAATTGTGAAAACGGACTATAAAAAATTTCTGAACTTGGCTCAGTGCCCATAGCTCAGTGAGTAAAGTGCTGGCCACATGCACAGAGGCTCAATGCAACCAAAATAATAGCCAGGCATTGTGGCGGGCGCCTATAGTCCCAGCTAGTCAGGAAGCTGAGACAAGAGAATTGCTTAAGCCCAAGAGTTTGAGGTTGCTGTGAGCTATGATGCCACAGCACCCTACTCAGGGTGACTCAAAATAATAATAATAATTTCTGAACTTGTACTACATAACTTTAAACGGGCATCTTGTCACTGAAGTCCACAAGTGTTGTCACTCTCAAAGCATATTGGTATCATGGTATGTATTCAGATAAGTATGAATATCCTCCCTAGAAAGTGCACTTAACATTTCCATTTGTCACAGGTAGAAAAGGAAATATTCTTTGATGTTTAACAGGCATCCTCTAACTACGGCCCGTGGGCCACATGTGGCCTGCCTAGGACATTTATCCGGCCTGCCGGGTGTTTTTGCCGCCACTGCCTGTCCTGCTTAGCAGCCAACTCGTCCCAGGGCCCACAGCCTGGCTCTCCAATGGTCTGAGGGACAGTGAACTGGAGCCCTGTTTAAAAAGTTTGAGGACCCTTGATGTATAATATAGTCTTTGGCTCTTATTCTGTGCCAAAAAGTTAATAGGAATAATGACCACTTTGGTCATTATTTGACCATTTTTGTTACTTGATAATTATTGAGCCATTCTTATCTTAATGGACAAATACATATGTGCAACCTCTGTAAATTGACCACCCAAGGGACTGTAACAAACTTGTCAACATAGGGAGATGGTCAACATAAGGAACTAGGCCTACCATATTGATATGTACATGTGGTGCATGTCCACTCTATGAAACTAAGGTCAAATTAAGGAGGTGGTCAGTAGAGGTTGGTGGTCAGCTATGGAGGGTCTCCTGTATTTATCTTTACTGTTTATTTATTTATTTAAATTGATGTATAGTAATTTACATAATCATGGAGTACAATGTGATATTGTCATGCACGTATACATTGTGTAAGGACGGAATTGTGGTAATAGTGTATTCATTTCTTGTTGTGGGAACATTCAAACTCTTCTAGCTATTTTTGATAGGCAGTGCACTACTGCCAGCTACAAGGATCCTACCATGTAATGGAACACCAGAACGTCTTCCCACCTAGCTGCAACACTGTACCTGTCAACCACCCTCTCCCAACCTCCCCTCCCACCATTCTCCTCTGGGTCTGGAAAGCACTCTTCTACTCTCAACTTCTACACCACTGACCATCAACAAAATGCAGAGATAGCATCTGACTGCAGTGAGAATGGCTGTTATTGGAAAGGCAAAGGATAACAAACACTAGAGAGCACAGGGAGAAAGGAGATTGCTCACACGCTGTTGGTGGGAATGTAAATTACATAATCATGGTGGAAAACAGAATGGAGATTCCTCAAAAAAGTAAAACTTGATCTGTCCTATGATCCAGCAACCCTATTTCTGGATATGTATCTAAAAGAAATGAAAGATTGAAATGAAAGCATGTTGAAGAGACATCTGCACTCCCATTTTATTGTAGCACTGTTCATTCTAGCCAAGGTATGGAATCAACCTAAATGCCCATCCATGGACAAATGAATACAGAACAGTAATACAGAAATTGTAGTATACACATACACAGATACACAATGGAACACTATTCATCCATAATAAAGAACGAAACCCTGTCATTTGCAAAAACACCAATCAGCCTGGAAAACATCTTGGTAAGTAAAATAAGCCACTCACAGAAAGACAGGTACCACGTGATCTCACTCATATGTGCAATGTCTTCTTAATATTTAAAGAAGATAATATCCCAGGAAGAATGCCAGACTTCTTCTTGAATATACTTTTCCATGGGGATTGCTAATAATTTATTACTTGTAAAGAAAATGTCATAATGTTGATGGGAATATATTGATATGCATACTTCAGCCTCCAAAGATAATTCTGTTTTATCCCATGTAGGAAGGAATCCATACGTTTTGCCCTCTATCACATACAATATCACACAGTTAGTCTAAGATTTATAAAAGTTTTGTTTTTTTTAGGAAAAGCAGAAACTTTTTTAGTAGTAGTGTTTTTTCCTCAGCTGTGGCAGTAACACACAGCAGGTGCTCATTAAATCATGTTGATTAATCTATTCTAGAGTAAATTCCCCAGGATATGTCTCAAGGACAAAAAATCTTTCAGCACAAGCAGATTATACTTTCCTTTATATAGAACATAATTTTTCTATGCTTTCACACAGAGAACTGTCTGCTGCTTGCAATGTGATCCTGGCCAGGGGCCAACAGAGAGACACTCTAAGAGGCAGGAAGAGGAAAGGGAATATGAAATAACACATCAAAGCAGAGTGACCATAATTGGACACATTTGCTGATTTTTCAATGTACAGTACATTCCGGGCCAATTTTTCCCCCAGAAGTGTAACGGAATAGCTGGTAATCACAAATAATACTCTGTTTCAACTTCAGGATGAGAGCGAGTTCTCCCCCGAGAGCGGGGGAATGTGTTATTGTCACACATCAAAGAGTTATAAAAGATCAACAGGGAAAGTTTGAGGAACTAAAACACAGCTATGAGAGTTTTCTCATCATGCTTCTGATGCAGCCAAAGCTAGCATCCACTCAAGTAATGTGTAAAATGTCCTCTAATTACGGAATAGTTGTCTGGAAAACAGAATATAGGCTTTGAGCTCACTTTTGCATCCTGAGAGGATAAATAAGAGTCACAGAAAATAAAGACTGAAGAGAACTTTGTTAGAATGAAACACACACACACACACACACACACACACAGCCCTCAATAAATAGCTGGTGAGAGAGAACAGCAGAGAACTAAGGACAAATTAAAGTAAAAATGTCTTCTCCAGGAGTTAGAGAAATTATATATATTCTACTATGAAAATTCAACTGGTGCACATGAAAATACATTTAAAATCCCATACATTCATTAATTTTGCAAAAATTGTGTGATAGTCACAGAGGATGTGTCAGGACCCAGGCCGGAGTTCCTGACCTCAGAGTCTGCGCTCACTGAGACAGCGCAAGGAGGTGAGACGCAGGTCACAGCTGCAGCAGGAGGGAATCAGGGGATCTCGGCCACTAGGGAGGGGTGCAAGGGAGGATCCAGAGAGAGAAAAGACGGTCCGGTTGTCTTAAAAATAAATGAGGAAATGGTGAGTAGAAGAGCAAGAGTTGTTTTAATCAAGAAGGAAAAACTGAGTGAACTGGTGGAAACATGAAAGCAGGTAAGACCATGAGGTGGCGCGGGCCATGGGGAGTGGGTGCAGAGGATGGGTGAGACCCTGGGGTGTCCCAGGGTGACTGAGCGGGGATTCCTAGAGAAATGGGGGCAAAGAGATGACGTGTTCACTCTGTGCTTTCTAAATTTATTCATCGTAGTAGCATAGAAGATGAACAGGAAATGGGAGAGTTGAAACACAGCCATTGCAGATACTGTTGACGGGAAGATGGACAAGACTATTTCGGGGCGCTTCGCCAGGGAGGGGCAGCATCCCCACACTGGGGTCATCCCTAATGATACATAGTCACGTCTTTCATTTATCTGTTGTTTAATAACTACTTTTATAGTGTTCACCGTGTGCCATGAAATAAGAATCCATCTTTCTCCCCTAACAGCCCAGTGTACCCACTTTCACAGACAGAGCAGGTGCATGCAGCCCAAAGCAAACCCAGGAGCAGCCCAGCAGCTTCTGTGCCCCTAAACCTGGGCGTCTGTCCTGCAGAGCTGTCAGGAAGCTGGCCTGTGGGCCTCAGTGCAGGAACAGGTCACTGGCATCCTTCACCTGATAGCATTTTGGTCATCAAATATCCTAACAGTGAGGGAAAAATTCTCAACAGGACACCATCACCTGAAACCAGTTCCTTCTCCTGTACCAAACCAATGGCAACTGGATGGAGAACAATGAGTAAAGACCACCATGTTGCTTATAGAAGTTTTCCCCCAAAGCTGTGCTAAAAGAGGGCACAGGAGACTAATGGGGGAGAGGCTTGAGCTCCATGTCTTCACGGGGTGCTTCAGAGAATAAAAAAGGGAAACGGGATCTGAGAATGGCTGTTGGTACCATATAAGCTATAGCAGCCCCACCTGCAAGGTCTCTACAGATCTGTGTACCCAAACTGTTTAAAAATTAAAAATTGACTAAATAATCATAGCCCCAAATTTTAGTATAAACTTAACACATGAACTCAGTTTTCTTTTTCTTTATTAATGTAGCAATCACTTGTCTCCAAACTTTGATAACTCTGCATGCATGGCACAGACACGAAGAAATGTATGTGATATGTTTGTGTGTGTGTGTATGTATGTACTACACAAATTTATCATGTACATTGTAAAAATACATAAAATATTACTTAAAGGGATGATTCATAAACATGATCCAGGTCCAGTATTACTTCCCTATGTCTGATGCATCATCCTTGACAACAGGTAGAATTTTCAAAATCTATATTTGAGACTATTTGCTTAAAGAATTATTAAAGGGTAATGTTTCTTAATTTGCTTAAAAGGTGATACTTTTAAACTCCTATCTTTGGTTATGCTTTCTGCAAATCAATTAAATGTGGTTATAAATTTGCAGAGATTTATTCTTGGTTATCTAAACAAGCCTCATATTTAAACTTACTAGGAATTTACACCTGTTTAAACTTTGGATCTAATTTGGAACCTTAAAAAGTTAGATATCATCCTTTTCCTCCTCAAAAGGTAAGATATTTCTAAATTTATGTTCTAGTCTTTCAAAGAATATAAAATACATTTTTATGAAACTTTTATACTATGTTGTTTGAATTTTGAAATGTAGAATTCACGATACCAGATGTAAGAAACTACAAACTACAAGGAACCAGGCAGAGACCATGATATAAAGTGCAAATACTCGTGCAGATATTCTCGGGATTTCTATATTTTGAGTGAAAAATAAAATTTAATTTGTTTTCTAAACCTCTAGTTTTAAGTAATATATTATGCTGTTTCCCCCAGTGTGGCAGTGGTGTGTGAAGGTCCTCTGAGGCATGGTGCTTCTCTCCCAGGATTGCCTCTCATCATGGCCTTTCCCTTACCAAATTCTGGCCAGTTCTCACGCCCTAGTACAAGTCTCTCTTTTCTTGACACCATCTGAGACCACTCCATTCAAAAAGGAGTCCTCACTTGGAAGAACTCAGTGCTTTTTTATTATTTTATTTTACTATTTTTATTTTATTTTATTTTATTTTATTTTATTTTATTTTATTTTATTTTTTTGAGACAGAGTTTCACTTTGTGGCCCTGGATAGAGTGCCATGGCATCATAGCTCATAGCAACCTCAAACTCTTGGGCTCAAGTGATCCTCTTGCCTCAGCCTCCTGAGTAGCTGTGACTACAGATGCCCACCACTATACCTGGCTACTTTTTCAACTTTTAGTAGAGATGGGATCCCCCTCTTGCTCAGGCTGATCTCAAACTCCTGAGTTCAAACAATTCACCTACCTTGGCCTCCCAGAGTGCTAGGATTATAGGTCTGAGCCACCATGCCCAAGACTAAGGTACTTTTTAAAATACATATTCACCCCCAAATTGATCAGTATTATATATTGGAAAACCTGTAGTATTCTACATCACATTATTTAAATTCCTCTTATATAGTGGTGTCTCAAGAAGATTTTAATAATAATAGGTTATTATACTTTTCATTATTAAGGATTACAAACCCATAAGAGCTGGTAGAGTAATGGCTCACAGTGGGGCTTCTTTCAACATTTGTTGGTTGGATCTTAGTCACAGATTATATTTCAGTATAAGAAAAACTAAACTAAATTCCATCATTTGTATAATTTATTCAATTATTGATATTTTTATAAAGAAATATGCATTTTCATTGTCAACACATCATATTTTAAGGAATATAGATGTGAAAATGAAGTATGTAGGAAAAGCTGGACTAACAAAGCAGACTGGATTATTTAAACATATAGATTTATTTTGACAACACTTTTAAAGCAGAACTAATCAGTAATTATATCCGAGGACATGTACACTTTTTCTTCTAAAGTATATATTTTGCACTTTTCCCAACTGCATTTTCTGAAAGTCTCCACCCAATTTTCACTTCTTCCTAGATTTCTAAGTACCAACTCCTTAAAAGAATTGCAACATTTTATTTTTAATAGCAGAAATTTCTTAATAAATAAATCTCTCTTTCAAAAAAGGATCTGTATTAGATTCTTAAGGTGCTTTCAAATGGAAATTATCTGGACAAGCTTCTTTTATTTCTTTAAAAAGAAGAAACTTCCTGACAGCCGCACTTAGCAATAGTAAAGCATTCTACCTTGATCTGACAGCCGTGAATATCAAATTTTCATCTTTTCCTTATTAACAGTCATGAGAAAACATGTTTTATATCTTTGACTACAATACAAGTTCCAGCAATTCAGGACCTTGGGAAGAAGTTTAAATTAAGAATCAGGAGTTCCACAAAGGCAAGATGGCTGACTGGAGCCAGCTTTCCTCAGAGGCTCCCATCCAGAGGAGAGTTAAAGGACAGAAGTTTAGCAAGTAAGCTAATGGTTTGGAGCTGAGCCAAGAGAGAAGGCTGAAGAACACACATCAACCCTGCTGAGGCAAGCTACAACCCCAAGGATACAATAGGTACAAAATCCATTATCAAGCAGATGTGAGTCTCCTCCCCCAAAAGTACAGCTCGCAGTATACTTTCTACAAATAAGCAAGCAGAGTTCAAACATTCTCCCATTTCATCCCATGGGAGAGTCCCTCTCAAGATCGGACCTCCTTCCCCTAGTAGGGTGCCATGGCACTCTCCTGCCAGGCGCAAAACTATGTGAAACTATTTCTATACCTGCAATTCTGAACTCCCAGCACTCCCCTCCACTCTCACCCCGAGGTCTGGAAGCCTTTTGCCCATGGACTCCAGATTCTTGGGCATTTTCTTGAGGGGCATGGACTGCTGCAGGTCTGTGCTGATTCTGCAGCAAGGAGGTAAGGAGGAGACAGTGTACTGAAGGAACCAGACAGGAGAGGGAGAGATGGTGCCCTGTGGCACAGAGCAGCAGTGGCAACAGTGAGAACAATAGGACTCACACGCCTGGGGATATTTTGGAGAGACACATCTGTCTCTCTAGGAAACCAGAGAAAGCCAGGCATCTTCTCTGGTGGCAAACACTAGTGGAACAAATATGAAATGGTAATGCAGGCCCTGTGAGCAAAGGGTATGTCTGAAGCAGTACCTGCCTATGTGGGGTGCAGCAGGGACAGAGAATAGAAGACTCATGTGCAGAGATGGCATAATCCCAGGGTGGGTCTGAGTCAGGACTGTTTTAGTGAACCTAAGAAGCACCCAGAACTCAGGAGATCATAGCTAAGACAAAAACAGGTGGGAAGAGGCTGGAACTGAGAGGTCAGTGTGAGCTCTAATTGCACCCACCCCAACACAGACTGCAATGTAGACAGACACACCAGCTCTGGGGACAGACACAGGTAGGAACAGATATGAGATGGTAATGCAGGCCCCATGAGCAGAGGGTATGTCTGAAGCAATACCTGCCTAGGTGGGGTACAGCAGGGACAGAGAATAGAAGACTCATGTACAGAGATGGCATAATCCCAGGGTGGGTCTGAGTCAGGAATGTTTTAGTGAACCTAAGAAGCACCTGGAACTCAAGGGATCATAGCTGAGACAAAAACAGGTGGAAGGAGGCTGGAACTGAGAGGTCAATGTGAGCTCTAATTGCACCCACCCCAACACAGACTGCAAAGTAAACAGACACACTCAGCACAGACCAGGGCTGAGTCACAGTTTCTGTGAACTCAAACAGTGCCTTGTCCACAGGGGAACATAGCCAGGAAAAAAAATCACAAATTCTGTGAAAATAGCAGTGTCAGCAAGATCAATCAGGGATGGAGCTGAAACTGAACCTCCTCAGCTTCCATTAACCACCTGATGTTGTTAGGCTTCAGCTTCCCCTGCTAGGTGGTGGCAGAGTATGGAGGCCTGGCTGAGGAGACATATCTCCCTGTGACTCAGGCAGGTGCAAACCCCTTGAGCATCTGCTCATTGGAGGGAACTGGGTCACAGCCCTGCGGAATTACCAGTGACTGGGTGTGACAGAGGTGCAAAGTGGGGAAGGAGGCATCAACCTTTCAAGACTAATTCATTTGCTGGGGGGGGGGTCATTCTGACTCCACGAAGAACCAGAACGAGTCATACTTGAGCTCCCAGCAGACTCCTACTATCTAGTCGGAGACTTTTTGAACTCTCCCACTTGAGACTGGGTGCTGACTGGGACAATTGATTTGGATCTCTCAGACTGTACCTATCACCCGAGGACTATCCAAAGTGGTACTCTGGGTGTGTGATTGTGGGAAGGTTTGATTTTCTTTATCTAGTTGTTGTCTGTGGGAGGCAGGGTACTTAACTGCTGGTATTTCTCCACAGCTGAGACTTCAACCCAGAGTAACTGATTCACTAGGGTAAGCCAGAGACCAGCTGAAAACAAGACAGAGCCACTTAGCTCCACCACACCAATCAAGTCCCCAGTGTCTCAGGCTGTAGCATGGTATGGGTCCTTTGCAAAGCTCTAGGGAAAAAAGGTATAGATACCAGTCCCAGCTTGGGGGCAAAGGGCTGGTTAATCACTACTCCAAGAGCCCCCCAACCCAACTTCACCTTATCTGCTTATCTAGCCAAACAGTTTAAAATAATCATGGACCAATAATGGTGGAAAAATTCTGGTAACATGAATAACCAGAGTAGATCAACTCCTCCAAGGAACGATATGGTGGACACAACTAAAGATTTCATTCATAAACAAATGCCTGAGATGTCAGAAATCAAATTCAGAATTTGGATTTCAAATAAGATTAATAGAATGGAGGTAAAATTGGAATTAGAAATTCAAGGAGCATTTCAAAAGTTGTCTCAAGAATTCAAAGACAAAAGTACCAAAGATATTGACATATTGAGACAAGAATCTGCGGCCCTCAAAGATCTGAGAAATACAATAGAATCCCTCAGTAACATAATGAAACAAGCAGAAGAAAGGATTTCTGACATTGAAGAAGAAGCTTTTGAACTCTCCCAAATGCTAAAAGAGGAAGAGAAATGGAGAGCAAAAATGGATCATTCACTCAGAGAGCTCTGGGATAATTAGAAGAAAACTAACATTTGCCTTATAGGAATCCCTGAAGGTGATGAAGTTGCTTCTCAAAGCACAGAGGCTCTTCTT
>NW_003852466.1:10018910-10020908 GCF_000181295.1 Otolemur garnettii
AAGACATCCCTGAGGCACATCATAATTAACTTCACTAGAGTTAAAATGAAGGAGAAAATTCTGCAAGCAGCCAGATGCAAGAAAACCATAACCTACAAAGGGAAGAATATTAGAATGACTGCAGAACTTTCTGCTGAAATATTTCAAGCTGGAAGAGGGTGGTCATTGACTTTTAATCTCCTAAAACAAAATAGCTTTAAACCCAGGATCCTGCATCAAGCTTAATTTACACTGAAGAAACTAAATAATTTAATGACATTCACATGTTGAAGAAATTTGCCGTAACTAAACTAGCTCTAACCTATCCTCCATGATGACCAGCTCAATCTTCCACATCAACTCACTCAGAACCTTTTGATCAAATTCCAACTTCCACAGAGGTGAATGGATTAAAAATATCTACTAGACTTTCAAAAAATTCAATACCCCAAATTCTACCAGACTTATCAATATTCTCAATTATTGTGAATGTCTTAAATTGTCCTCTAAAGAGGCACAGGTAGGCTGACTGGATATAAAAACTAAGGCAAGATATCTCCTGCATATAAGAATCTCATCTTACCTTAAAAGATAAATATAGACTCAGGGTGAAGGGATGGTCATCTATATTTCAGGCAAATGGAAACCAGAAAAAAGCAGGGGTTGCAATTTTATTTGCAGAGACAATAGGCTTTAAACCAACAAAACTAGGAAAGATAAGGATGGTCAGTTCATATTTGTTAAGAGTAATACTCAACATGATGAGATTTCAATTATTAACATTTATGAACCCAACCAGAATGTGCCTCAGACATGAGTAACATGATTTCCTCCAGCTCCATAACAGTCGGAGATTTTAACACTCCTTTGGCAGTCTTGGATAGATCCTCCAATAAGAAGGTAATCAAAGTAATTCCAGATGTAAACTTAACCATTCAACATCTGGATTTAACAGATATCTACAAAACATTTCACCCTAACAAAACTGAATACACATTCTTCTCATCAGCCCACAGAACATACACCAAAATTGATCAAATCTTAGGTCATAAGTCTAACCTCGGCGAATTTAAAAGAAGAGAAATTATTACTTGTACTTCTCAGACCATCATGGAATAAAAGTTGAACTTAGTAACAATAGGAATTTGCATACTCATACAAAAACATAGAAGCTAAATAACATTTTGCTAAATGATAGCTGGGTCAGAAAGGAGATTAAGAAGGAAATTACCAAACTTTTGGAACAAAATGATAACGGAGACGCAAATTATCAGAACCTTTGGGATACCTCAAAAGCAGTCCTAAGAGGCAAATTTATATCACTGCAAGCCTTCCTCAAGTGAACGGAAAGAGAAGAAGTTAACAACTTAATGGGACATCTCAAGTAACTGGAAAAGGAAGAACTTTCCAATCCCAAATCCAGCAGAGGAAAAGAAATAACCAAAGTTAGAGCAGAATTAAATGAAACTTAAAACAAAAGGATTTACAACACATCAATAAATCAAAATGTTGGCTTTTTGAAAAGGTCAATAAAATAGTTAAACCTTTGGCTAACTTAACCAGGAAAAAAAAAAAAGAGTAAAATCTCTAATTTCATCAATCACAAATGGTAAAGACAAAATAACAACAGACTCCTCAGAAATAGAAAAAATTGTTAATAAATATTATAAGAAACTTTATTCTCAGAAATATGAAAATCTGAAGGAAATTGACCAATACATGGAAGCAAGCCACTTTCAAAGACTTAGCCAGAATGAAGTGGAAATTTTGAACAGGCCTATATTAAGTTCTGAAATAGCATCAACTATACAAAATTTCCATAAAAAGAAAAGCCCAGGACCAGCCAGCTTAACATCAGAATTCTACCAAAACTTTAAAGAGGAACTAGTACCTACATTACTTAACCTTTTCCAAAATATATAAAAAGACAGAATACTACCCAACACATTCTATGAAGCAAACATCACCTTGATCCCCAAACCAGGGAGAGACAACAGGAAAAGAAAATTATAGACCAAT
>NW_003852467.1:0-2911 GCF_000181295.1 Otolemur garnettii
CCCCAAGCTCTTTATTATTAAACTTTGATATCAAAAGAAAGGGTGAGAAACATCTTTTCCCAGCCTATTTTTTCTCTTTTGAATGATTGTGCATAGAATCAATGACTTCAATTTGGTTGTAGATGGTTTTAAAAACTGAGTAAAATGTAAAAGTACCTCTTCATCCACTTGCTCCCCATTCTGTACCCTACTCTTCTCTGCAGATCTAAGTACTATAAATGATTTTTTTTTGAGACAGAGTCTCACTTTGTCATCCCCAGCAGAGTACTGTCACATCACAGCTCACAGCAATCTCAAACTCGTGGGCTTAAGTGATTCTCTTGCCTCAGCCTCCCAAGTAGTGGGGACTACAGGCACCCACCACAATGCCTGGCTATTTTCTGTTTGTTTGTTTGTTGGTTGGTTTGTTTAGAAGCCCCAGGCTGGGTTCAAACCTGCCAGCCCTGGTGTATGTGGCCGGCACCCTAACTTATGAGCAATGGGCGCTGAGCCATCTTGTAAATGATTTGATGTGCTGCTTTCCAGCCCTTTATCTATGTGTTAATATCCATATAAACAAAACCTAATAGGAAGATAAAAGTACAATGCTGAAGGTCACCATAAACCAGGACCCCTCCCTAAAAATATTTTTTATAGAATTTAGTGTTTTTAGAAAGGCATACAAATAAAAATACCAAAACTTCTTTGGATTTCCTTATATTTATGGTTTTAATCTTAAACAATAAGATACTATGTAATATGCACCATAAGCCATTCAGGGCATAGGATCTTTTTTAGATCCTAATCCAGTCTTACCATATGTGTGTATATATTATCTCAATTACTTATTTCTTTATTTACTTTTTAGACACGATGTCTCATTCTGTTGCCTAGCCTGGAGTGTGGTGATGTTACTGTAACTCACTATACCCTCAAATTCTGGATATAAACAATTTGCCTGCTTTAGCCTCCCGGGTTGCTGGGACCATAAGCATGTGCCATCATGCCCAGCTAATTTTTTTCTTATTTAGAGACAAGGTCTCACTATGTTGCCCAGGCTGGTCTTGAATTTCTGGCCTCAAATGATCTTTTCACCTTGACAATCCTTAGTCTCTGGGATTATAGGTATGAGGTGCTGCACCCTACCAATATTTTTAAAAATATGAACAAGGCATGTGCAGGGGCTCACACCTGTAACCCTAGAACTCTGAGAGACCGAAGTGGGCAGATGACTTGAGTTCAGAAGTTGGAGGCCAGCCTGAGCAAGAGTGAGACCCCGTCTCTACTAAAAATAAATAGAAAAATTAGATAGGTTTTATTGTGGTGGGCGCATACAGTCCCAAGTACTCAGGTAGCTTGAGGCATGAGGATAGCTTGAACCCAAGAGTTTTTGCTGTGAGCTGCTATGATGCCATGGCACTGAACCTCAGGGCAATAGCATGAGACTCTGTCTCAAAAAAATAATATATTCATATTGTTTTGTAAATGGCTTTGAGTGAACATTTTAGTCTTTGTGACCTTTACTGAGTGGTGATCTAAATAAGGCACTTATACCAGATTTGCCATTTTACCCCATAGAGAACTATCTGTGTAAGGCATCTATGAGAATAATCTGAATTTCAAAAGCTTCCTTTCTTGCTAAGAAAGAGGAGACTGAGGCAAGAGAATCTCTTAATCCCAAGAGTTTGAGGTTGCTGTGAGCTGTGATGCCACGTACTCTAATGAGGGTGACATAGTGAGACTCTGTCTCAAAAAAAAAAAATGGTAGATGACTGATTAAGAAATCAAGACAAAAAGACTTATCTAAAAAGTATGTAATGGCTTTTTGGTTATAAGGAAGGAAGTTCTAGTTCATTAAGTAAATTAATTAGTAGGTTTTCAAAAACTTGAAGTGAACACTAATAAAACCATTATGTAAAACTCAAACACATATTTACATCTAGATAAATTTGATTTAACACCTACATTACCCCTTATCTTGAAATTAGTAAAAATACTGACAGGCTTTATTCATAATCAGAATATTAGACATTTATTGTCAGCTGAAGTGTTATTCAGAGATATTGGCCAACCAACAGACTGATCAGGGAACAAGAATGCTGGATTTACTTTCAGCACTTCTTGGTCTTCAGTGTAGCATGTTGTGTACTTATAAGAGTCTGTTTTTAAAGATGTCAAATGTGAACAAAGACTCTATTTACATTTATTTTTTATTAGATCATAATTGTGTACATTAATTCTATCATAGGATACAGTGTATTTCTTCCATATATAGTTTGGAAAACTCTCATCCAACTGGCTAACATAGCTATCATGTCTTTCTCATAATTGTTGTGTTAAGACATTTATATTCGACCTTTAGACAAATTCACATATACCTTAATAGGATAAATCATAGGCGTGATCCCCACAATATCATTCTCTTCACCCATCCTCCCCCCTCCCCTTTCCTGGTAGTTTTGGACTCCATTTGGATTATAGCTTCCTAAGATCGCTAACAATTAGTTTCATAATAGTGTTGAGTACATTGGATACTTTTTCTTCCATTCTTGAGACACTTTGCTAAGGAGGACATTTTCCAGCTCCATCCATGTAAACATGAAGGAGGCAAAGTCTCCATCTTTCTTTGTGGATGTATAGTATTCCATGGTGTACATCTACCACGATTTATTGATCCATTCATGGTTTGATGGGCACTTGGGCTTCTTCCATGACCTAGCAATTGTGAACTGGGCTGCAGTGAACATTCTGGTGCAGATATTTGTATTATAGTGTGATTTTTGGTCTTCTCGATATATACCTAACAGAGGAATTAGAGGATCAAATGGTAGATCTGTATTTAGATCTCTGAGTGTTCTCATATGGTTTTCCAAAAGGGACGTATTAGTTTGCATTCCCACCAGCAGTGTAGTAGTGTTCCCTTTTCTCCACA
>NW_003852467.1:4455-22923 GCF_000181295.1 Otolemur garnettii
CTGGATTCTGTTTGTTAGGATCTTGTTGAATATTTTCACATCAATATTCATTAGAGATATTGGTCTATAATTTTCTTTTCTTGTTGGGTCTTTACCTGATTTGGGGATCAAGGTGATGTTTGCTTCATAGAATGTATTGGGCAATATTCTGTCTTTTTCTATATGTTGGAAAAGGTTAAATAATATAGGTATTAGCTCTTCTTTAAAAGTTCAGTAGAATTCTGACGTGAACCCATCTGGTCCCAGGCTTTACTTTTTAGGGAGATTTTGTATAGTTCATGCTATTTCAGAGCTTGATATGGGCCTGTTCAACATTTCCACTTGGTTCTGATTAAGTCTTGGAAGGTGGCATGCTTCCAAAGTATTGGTCAATTTCCTTCAGGTTTTCTGAGAATAAAGTTTCTTGTAGTATTCATGGAGCACTTCTTGAATTTCTGAGGGGTCTGTTGTGATTTCATCTTTACCATTTCTAATTGAGGATATTAGAGATTTAAGTCTTTTTTTCTTGGCTAGGTTGGCCAAAGGTTTATCTATTTTATTTACCTTTTCAAAAAAACAACTTTTTGATTTGTTAATCTGATGTATAATCCTTTTGTTTTCAATTTCATTTAATTCTGCTCTAATTTTGGTTATTTCTTTTCTTCTGCTAGGTTTCGGGTTGGAGTGTTCTTACTTTTCCATTTGCTTGAGGTGTCCCATTAAGTTGTTAACTTCTTCTCTTTCCGTTTTCTTGAGGAAGGCTTGCAGTGCGATAAATTTCCCTCTTAGGACTGCCTTTACAGTATCCCAGAGGTTCTTATAACTTGTCTGTTCATTGTTGTTTAGTTCCAAGAATTTGGTAATTTCCTTCTTGATCTCGTCTCTGACCTAAGTGTCATTGAATGTAAAGTTATTTAGCTTCCACGATTTTGTTTGGGTCTGCAAGTTCCTGTTGTTTCTGAGTTCAACTTTTATTCCATGGTGGTCTGAGAAGATGCAGGGGATAATTTCTATTCTTTTAAACTTGCTGAGGTTAGACTTGTGACCTAGGATGTGATCTATTTTGGAGTATGTTCCGTGGGCTGATGAATAAAATGTATACTCAGTTTTATTAGGGTGAAATGTTCTATAGATGTCCATTAAGTCCAGATGCTGAATGGTTAGGTTTAAATCTAGATTTTCTTTGCTAAGCTTCTTCTTGGATGATCTGTCCAGCACTGCCAAAGGGGTATTAAAATCTCTGACTATGATGGAGCTGGGAGTAATCAGGTTGCTCATGTCTGTTAAAGTGTCTCTTAAAAATTGAGATGCATTCTGATTGGGTGCATAAATATTGATAATTGAAATCTCATCATATTGAGTACTACCCTTAACAAATGTAAAGTAACCATCATTGTCCTTACTCACTTTTGTTGGTTTAAAACCTATTGTATCTGTGAATAATATTGCAACACCTGCTTTTTTCTGCTTTCCATTAGCCTGGAATATAGATGACCATCCCTTCACCCTGAGTCTATGCTTGTCTTTTAAAATAAGGTGAGTTTCTTGGATGCAACAGATATCTGGCTTGAGTTTTTGTATCCAGGCAGCCAGCCTGGGCCTCTTTAGAGGGCAGTTTAAGCCATTTACATTAATTGAGACTATTGATAATCCTGACATAATTTTGAGTATTGAGTTTTTTGAAGGTTCATTGGACATCTTTGATCCTTTTGTTGCTGTGGAGATTGGAATTTGGTCGAAATTTTCTGGGTGGGTTTATTTATGTGGTGGAGGATTGCGTTGGTCCTTATGGAGGATAGGTTTGAGGATATCCTGGAGGGCTGGTTAGAATGGCAAATTTCTTCAACATGTGAATATCATTAAAGTATTTAATTTCTCCATCATAAATGAAGCTCAGTTTAGCTGGATAGAGGATTCTGAGTTGAAAGTTGTTTTGTTTTAGGAGGTTGAAGGTTGATGACCACCCTCTTCTAGCCTGAAAGGTTTCAGCAGAGAGATCTGCAGTCATTCTAATATTCTTCCCCTTATAAGTTAATGTTTTCTTGCTTCTAGCTGCTTTCAGAATTTTCTCTTTCATGTTAACTTTAGTGAAGTTGATTATGATATGCCTGTGGGATATCTTGTTCAGGTTGAGTTGCACTGGGGTTCTGAAGCTGTCTGCTATCTGAATTTCAGGATCCCTTGGCATGCCTGGAAAGTTCTCTTTCATAATTTCATTAAGGAGAGCCTCTGTGTTTTGTGAAGCAACTTCGTCACCTTCAGGGATTCCTATGAGGCGAATATTAGTTTTCTTCAAATTATCCAAGATCTCTCTGAGTGAGAGATCTGTTTTTGCTCTCCATTTGTCATAATCTTTGGAAGTCTGGGTGCGTTCAAAGTCTTTGTCTTCAGTGTCAGAGATCCTATCTTCTGCCTCGTCCAACCTCTGACGGAGGGATTCAACGGTACTCTTCAAATCTGCAACCTCTTGTTTCAGTGTATTGTAATCCTTGATCATTTTATCTTTGAAATCATTGAATTCCTGGGACAGCTTTTGAATGATTTGAAATTCTAGCTCTCTCTCTTCCTCCAACCGTTGATCTTATTCCCTATCCAGATTATGAACTCAATTTCTTACATTTGAGATACCTGTTTATGTAGTGGGTCTTCAATTGTGTCTACCCCATCCTTCTTTGGGGGGGGGTTAATCTACTCTGGTTATTCTGATTGCCAGAGTTTTTCCACTGATTCCACCCCATGTTGAACTTGCACCTTTTGGAAACCGTCCCTAAAACCATTTTGCCAGTGGCTTCTTCTAGTTTTCTCCTGGGCACAACCCAGGAGAGGTGGGACCAGCAGGTGGGGTAATGCAGCCCACCCCCACAGGAGTCAATGTCGATCTCAAGCCATCAAAGCCGTGGGAGGCAGGCACAACCTGCCCCAGTCAGTTATCCTCACTGGCCACCAAAACCCCAGAGGCGGGTGCGGGGCTGGCAGGATGGCACAACCCTTCCCGGCAAGAGCTACTGGTGACCACCACTGACGAGGCCCTGGGAGGTGGGCGGGCAGCTGTGCAACCCACCCCAGCAGAAATCAGTTGTCCTCACTGGCCACCAAAGCCCCAGAGGTGGGTGCACGGCTGGCGGGACAGCGCGACCCTCCCCGGCAGGAGCTACTGGCAATTAGCAAGCTGTCAAGGTCCCGGGAGGCATGCTTGCGGCTGCACAACCCACCCCAACAGAAGTCAGTTGCCCTCACGGGCTGCCAAAGCCCTGGAGACTGGCGCACAACCCTCTCTAGCAGGAGCTGGTGGTGAGCGCGGGCCAGGGGGCTCCAGGAGGTAGGCGCGTGGCTGTGCGATCTGCCCTAGCAGAAGTCAGTTTCCCTTACCGGCAGCCAAAGCCCCGAAGGCGGGTGCGCCGCTCGACCCTCCCTGGCAGGAGTTGATGGCGACCGCAGCCAGCAAGGCTCCGGGAGTTGGGCACGTGGCTGCGTGATCTGCCCCAGCAGAAGTCAATCACTGTCAAG
The DNA here is from genome assembly GCF_000181295.1 of Otolemur garnettii. Taxonomy (NCBI): domain Eukaryota; kingdom Metazoa; phylum Chordata; class Mammalia; order Primates; family Galagidae; genus Otolemur; species Otolemur garnettii. The sequence continues at coordinate 7,942 of NW_003852467.1, forward strand.
GGCCACTAAAGCCCCGGAGGTGGGTGCGTGGTGGGGCGTGTAGCCCTCCCTGTCTGGCGTCAATCCCGGTTACCGGAGCCAAGGTCCTGGGAAGTACAGATAACAGCCAGGGAGACAGCTGAGTGCAGAATGTGCTGACTGAGGGGGATCCGTCTGCACACTGAAAGTGTGGCTCAAGCAGTTCTCCCAGTGAAGGACGGGGACAGGGGCTTGGTCTTGCAAGGGTGGGTGGATGCTGTTCTTGGGTCTCCTCTCACTGTCTCTGCAGGCAAGGGGAGGGAGAGTGGACTGGAAACTCAGAATGGCAGTACGAACGTCAGTTCCACTTTTCTGCCTGGAGGAGGGTGTTCCGAGTCTCAGCCAGGTTCCTCCAGGGTGGTAAACTTCCCTGTTGGCAGCTCTCACTCATGGAGTGAGAGAATAGGTCCTCAGTTTATTGGTAGCCTGTAGGAGACTTGGAGGAGTGGTTGAAGAAGAAAGAAAGGAAAAGTACACCTTTCTTGGGGGAGAGGATGGGTGCTATTCCTTTGGGGTGAATTATGTACCTGTGGATTGTCCTCTAGAAGTCTCCGCCTGTCTCAGAAGAGGTGTCTTGCCAGTATCACTCTTCTCTCTCAGCTGGGCTCCCAGTTTTCGACTTTGTTGGGAGTTTCTCCGGACTTTATCCTTTCCTCTAAACAGGAACTTCTGTCGGAGGCTGTTGCCTCTTGGCCATCTTGACCACTCCCTTATTTACATTTTATTAATATCCAACTAGGTTTTGTAAAATTCTTCAGCTCTAGTAGTTGATAATATTTTTGGATTGCTTGACCCAGTAGATTATCTGCATTAATTTTCCCTTCTAGTAATGTTATCAGTCAAAAAATCAATTGTGTATCCATTAAAGTTCTTTCTTTTTTCTTTGAGATAGAGTCTCACTTTGTTGCCCTTGGTAGAGTGTTGTGGCATCATAGCTCACAGAAACCTCAAACTCTTGGGCTCAAGCAGTCCTCTTGCCTCAGCCTCCCAAGCAGCTTGCGACTACAGGCACTCGCCACAACGCCCAGCTATTTTTAGAGATGGGGTCTTTGTCTTGCTTAGGCTGGTGTCCAACTCCTGAACTCAAGCAATCCAGCCTCTCATCCATTAACGTTCTTAAACATAATATGACATCTGGATTGTATGATTACTCTTGAGGTACTTTGAAAGTAATTCATTATTTCATAGTTAAAATAGCAAAATTTGCTAATTTTTCCCTCCCAGAAATCCCTATATTGTCCTCTTAACATCACTTCCGATGCTTTCCTTTCCATCTAGGGGATAGATGGAATTAAAGATCTCTTGTCAAGAATTTGTAGTATAATTTCACCTATGGAGAATACTTCTTGTCATCATATATAGCAAAAATGTTCAAGTGTCATAATTTTAAGTCTCTTCTCTTTCCCACACTTTTCTTATAGGAACTTGGCCAACTAATAAATCTCTGGATAGAGAGATTCTGTGCTTTGGAGGAAAAGTCTGAAAACATCCAGAAACTACTTAGTAGTATCCAAGAAAATATAGAGCAGTAAGCTATTTTTGAATTCTTTTAATCTTTTCTATAAGTCTTGAGTTATTTCAGAAGACAAAGCTTAAATATTATAATGAACTCCTTTGTATACTTTCAACCTGTAGTCAAAGGTTGAACCACATTTCAACCACATTTCTCTCTTTTTTTAAAATTTCTTATAGCGTAACTATGTACATTAATGCAATCATGGTGTACAGTGTGCTGTTTTCATATACATTTTGAAATACTCTCATCAAACTGGTTAACATAACCTTCATGTCATTCTCATTTCTCTTTTATTTTTTTTGAGACAGAGCCTCAAGCTATAGCCCTGGGTAGAGTCCCATGGCATCACAGCTCACAGTAACCTCAAACTCCTGTGCTTGCCTCAGCCTCCTGACTAGCTGGGACTACAGGCACCCACCTCAATGTCTGGCTATTTTTTGGTTGTAGCTGTCATTGTTTTGCAGCCCTGGGCTGGATTCGAAACTGCCAGCTCTGGTGTATGTGGCTGGCGCCTTAGCCGCTTGAGCTACAGGCACCACCACCAACCACACTTCTTATTTGTTAATATTTTATTGTGTGTTTGTGTGTACATCTATGTATACATGTACATAAGTACCTTTCCATTTCATTTGTGTTCCCTGTTCAGATAGCCTCTGGCTATTATCAAGAATCTATTTTCTTACTTCCTCAATCTTAGAATGCACATTAAAGTAATTTAATAATTTCTAACCTATACCACTGATAAAAAATATACTTACTAAGGCGGCACCTGTGGCTCAAAGGAGTAGGGCACCGGCCTCGTATGCCAGAGGTGGTGGGTTCAAACCCAGCCCTGGCCACAAAAAAAAAAAAAAAAAAAAATATATATATATATATATATACACACACACACACACACACACACTAATTAGAGCAGACTTTGGTAAACTATGGCTGGAAGGCTGGATGCCTGTTATTATTAATAACTGTATTGGAACAGCCATGCCCATTTACTTACAGGTTGCCTTTGGGTGTCTTTGCACTACAATGGTGGAGTTAACTCATTGCATCAAAGTCATTACACCATAAGCTATCTGACTTTTTAAAGAAAATGTTTGCTGATTTCTATACTAGAGTTTAATATTTCTTTACAGCTTCATTGCTTCCCAGTTCCTCATACTTAACCATATACTCCAATCGGACCTATGTTTTCTTTTAAGACTTTTATAATTTTGACATTTAAATCCATGATCCATTTAAAATTTTTTGGTTACCATGCTATTTGTATTTGTCAAAGTTTCAGTTTTTTGCCCATGGAGAGTCTTAACTCACAAGAAGATATTCTATTGTATTTACTTCTATTTTTGTCCATTTGTTTTCTTGCTGAAGTTCAAGCTTCCTTCAGGGTAGAGGAATTTTTTAGTCTTCCAAGGTAGGTATGCTGGCCACAAATTCTGTTTTCCTTGGTCTGAGAATGTCTTGATTTCCCTTTCATTCCAGAAAGATATTTTCACTGGACATGGAATTCAGGGTTGACATTTCTTTTGGGGAGGGCATTTGAAAGATGTTTTTCCTTTTCCTTCTGGCTTCTACAAGATGAGAAATCCATTGTCATTCAAGTAATTTTTCCCCCCATAGGCAATTTATCTCCAGCTGCCTTTAAGACTTTTTTGTCTTTAGTGTTTAGAAATATGAGTATATTGTGTCTACTTATATATTTTTTAGTTTATCTTGTTTGGGGTTTGTCCGGTATAGTAATTTCCAACTATAATTGTAGATATTTTAATTTTTCTTGTCAGTTCCATCAGTTTTTGCCTTATGTATTTTGATACTCTGTTGTTGGGTATATATACATTTAGGATAGTTATGTCTCTTTGGAGAATTGACCCCTTTATCATTTTATAAAATTCCTTATTATTCAGCCAAGCATGGTAGCTTATGCCTGTAATCCCAGCTCCCTGGGAGGCTGAGGTGGGTGGATTGCCTGAGCTCACTGCTTAGAGGCTAGCCAGAGCAAAAGTGAGACCCTGTCTCTAAAAATAGCATTGCATTGTGGTGGGCACCTTTACTCCCAGCTACTCAGGAGGCTGAGTCAAGAGGATAGCTTGAGCCCAAGAATTTGAGGTTGCTGTGAGCTATGATACCACATCACTCTATCAGGGGCAACAAAGTGAAACTCTGTCTCCACACGCACACACAAAATTCCTTTTTATTCCTGATATTGTTCATATTCTGAAGTCTGCTTTGCCTGAAATTAAATAAGATGGGTATTGCTATTTATGTGATATATCTTCAATCTCTACTTTCAGCCTAACTCTTTAGTAGACAGCATATAGTTGGGTTTTGCTTTTTCATCAGATTTAACAATCTATGACTTTCAACTGAATTGTTTAGACCATATTTAAAATGAGTACTGATATAATTGTATTAAAAGCTGCCATTTTCCTATTTTCTATTTGTTGCATTGTTTGCTTATTCTTTTTTGCTCTTTTTTATTTCCTTATTCATTCATTCATTCATTCATTTTTTTTTTTTTTTTTTTGAGACAGAGCCTCAAGCTGTCCCCCTGGGTAGAGTGCTGTGGCATTACAGCTCACAGCAACCTCCAACTCCTGGGCTCAAGTGAGTCTCCTGCCTCCGCCTCCCAAGTAGCTGGGACCACAGGCGCCCGCCACAACGCCCGGCTATTTTTTGGTTGCAGCCGTCATTGTTGTTTGGCGGGTCCGGGCTGGGGATTCGAACCCGCCACCTTAGGTGTACGTGGCTGACGCCTTAGCCGGTTGAGCTATAGGCGCCGAGCCATTCATTCATTTTTAAATATTTTTTTAGACAGAGTCTCACTATGTCACTCTCATAGAGTGCCATGGCATCACAGCTCACAGCAACCTCAAACTCTTGAGCTTAAGCAGTTCTCTTGCCTCACCCTTCCAAGTAGCTGGGACTACAGGTGCCCATCACAATGCCTGGCTAATTATTTTTTCCTTTTGAGACAAAGTTTCACTATGTTGCTCTGGGTAGAGTGCTGTGGCATCACAGGTTACAGCAACCTCAAACTCTTGGGCTCAAGCGACTCTTTTGCCTCAGCCTCCCAAGTCTCTGGGACTATAGGTACTCACCACAGGATCCGGCTATTTTTTTGTTGCAGTTGTTGATATTGTTTAGCTGGCCTGGGCTGCATTCAAACCTGCCAGCCTTGATGCATGTAGCTGGTGCTGTAACCACTGTGCTACAGGCACCGAGCCTCGCCTGGCTATTTTTTTGTAGTTGTTTGGCAGGCCAGGCTGGGTTCCAGCTCACCAGCCCCAGTGTATTTGGCTGGTGCCCTAGCTGCTGAGGGCAGCTTTCTTCTTTCTTTCCTAATTTAAATTAAACATTTCTTCTTTCTTTCCTAATTTAAATTAAACATTTTTATCTCTTTCATTATCTTGTGTATACTTTATTACTTTTGTTTTTTTTTGAAACAGAGTCTCACTATGTTGCCCTCAGTAGAGTGCTGTGGTGCCACAGCTCACAGCAACCTCAAAGTCTTGGGCTTAAGTAGCTGAGACTATAGGTGCCCGCCAGAGCCCCTGGCTATTTGTTCCTTGTAGTTGTCATTGTTACATAGCAGGCCTGGGCTGGGTTTGAACCTGCCAGCCTTGGTGTATGTAGCCTGTGCTTAATCACTGAGCTACGGGCACTGAGCTATACTTTATTAGCTTTCTTACTAGGACTTAATATCTTTTTTTAAATTTTTTTTATTTTTTGAGACAGGGTCTTACTTTTTTGCATGGGCTAGAGTACAGTGGCATCATCATAGCTCACGGCAACCTCAAACTGCTGGGCTCAAATGATCCTCCTGCCTCAGCTTCCTGAGTAGCTAGAACTATAGGTGTTTGCCAGCATACCCAGCTGATTTTTTCTATTTTTTTTTTGTAGAGGTGAACTTTTGCTAGTGTTCATGCTAGTCTCAAACTCCTGGCTCACGTGATCCTCTTGTCTTTGCCTCCCAAAATTCTAAGTTTACAGCCACTGCGCTCAGCCTGCAATATACATTTTAAAATACAGTATAACCTCCATACTTGATCACCTTCTTATGTTGACCTGATTTTCATAGACTGGACATTAACACATGTACATATCAGTACACTAGGCCTAGTTCCTTATATTGACCACCTCTATATGTTGACCAGTTTGTTATAGTCCCTTGGATAGTCAACTTCCAAAGGCTGTAGTGAAATTTGAATCCACTATCATAATTTTCTGTGTAAGGAAATGACCTCATACTATTCCCATGTCTGTTATATTTCCATATATCTTAACTCTTATATGTGCTATATACACCTAATACATTGTTAATGGAATTGCCTTACCTATTTTATTTTCTAATTTCTGCTGGAAAATTTGAAATTATTTATGTGGCTCACATTATATTTCTGTTGAAGCAGCACTGCTTTAGAATTCTTGCCATCACTTATATATCACTGCCTAAATTGCCTCAACTGTTTTTCAGCCCTGTTCTTGGTACTAATCAGTATAGGATATTCTATTGTGAACGCTTTAGATTCTGAATCTAGAAGGTATGTTTTATTTTTTTATTCCTATATGTAGGCTGATTGATTTCTAGCCCTTTCCGTAGCTATGGAGGGAATATTGGAGGAGAATTGAAGAGGGAAGGGAGTTATGAAATACTTTCTTAAGGGCTATGCAAGTCATTTTTCCTGTCTTCCTGACATTAATTGTCCACATCAGTGTTTACTAGTGTGGTCTAGGAATGAGCTCTGTCTCAAAATAACTCATGAGTCTAGGTAGAGGTTTATGTACACTGAATATAACTGTCTTTAGTATTGATTGTCATGGTTGGTAACCACTTTTGACTAAATCTCATCTTCACACAAAGTTGTTAGTTCCCTGTGAGGAATGATTTATGTTGACAGGCTCTAACTTACCACTTACATTACTTTTCCTTTTCCAGTCACTTCCACTTTGTAGGTTTGGTTTTGAACATGTTTGCCATCTAGTGGTAATGGAGGGTAACTTTCATTCACTAAGGTTTAACTCTGTGGTCTTGTGAGATGGCTTTGAAGGCTAAGAGAAACTTGCTGAGAGGATGAAATCAATGAATTTTATGTGTATATTCTAACTGGCGTTAATTTTACATCAAGTTTATGTCACATTGTTATATATGGGTTATGTTATAATTTGTCATACCCACCTGGTATACTTTTAATTATAAGAAAGCATTATAGATGACTTTTTAAAATAAGATAATGTTTATGATTTATTTATGTACCAGGCAAGGGAAGCTGCTTCATAACAGAATCACAGACTGATTGGCCAATTTAGGGGTAGACCAGAGGCTGTAGGAGATTCCCCAAAGTAACATAGTTTAGTAGGAGGAATACAAGTAGACAAATTTCATTCTAATAACTGCATAATTAAATACTGTAAAAGATACAAAACAAAACATCAAATCTGGAGGAGGACTGGGAAATTTTTCATGAGGAAAAATGATCTTTTCAAAGGCCATTTAGTGGCAGATGAGATGTTAGTCTCCAGTGAAAAGACACTGGCCAAAGCATCATTCATCAATGTAGAAGATTCATAAGACATTGGGCTCTGGAGCCAGACAATTTTTTGTCCAAATCTGCTATTTTAGAGATGTGTGATCTTGAGAAATTACATATCCTTTGAGTCTTGGTTTTCCATTTCAACAATGTCATTGTCTTTTTGTAGGAAATTTAACAACATAATCAAATAACCTTTCAAAGTAAAAAAATTTGTGCTGATTCAGATGGCTTGTCACATGAACTCAGACATTTTAACAAGAAGGTACAAAACTGGTTGAAGAGTCTGTAAAACAGGACTATAAACTGAATAGCAACCTGGAAAAAAATATCTCAAGAGACTGACCAGAGATGTGAGTCTCTGAATACAAGCACAGTGTGTTTTTCTGAACATTGGGCATCTTGCTTAAATAAAAGGGAACAAGAACTTCAGAACTTATTGGAGGTAATAACTTTGTAACTGAAAAACCTATTTTGGGTAGAATAGTAATAACAAGAAAATTAAATATTCCTAGCTAAGAACTGGCTTCAAAACAACTGATATCTTAAGATATAGTGATTTAGGCTTGGTGCCTGTAGCCTAGCAACTAGGGTGCCAGCCACACACACCAGAGCTGGTGGGTTCGAATCCAACCTGGGCCTGGCAAACTACAATGACAAGTACAACTAAAAAATAGCTGGGTATTTTGACAGGTCCCTGTCATCCCAGCTACTTGGGGGAGGCTGAGGCAAGAGAATCACTTAAGCCCAAAAGTTTGAGGTTGCTGTGAGCTGTGACTCCATGGCACTCTACCCAGGATGACAACTTGAGACTCTGTCTCAAAAAAAATGATTTAAACTACTAAGTATAATACTTGGTGGTCTTATACATGATCTTGTTTCATGCTTGGTGTAATGTTTTCTAGATTTTGGCATTAATTTAACATTTCTCCAATTTCTATCTAACATCTATCTTTGGTTTTTCACTTATTTATTTCTTCAGGGATGTGAACCCTGTCTTTTGATACATAATACCTGTTGCTTTTTACTTTTCTCCATGTACCTTCAAATCTATTATTCTTTAAGTATTTAGGATATTGGAGCCTCAAGGGATACTTGATAAGTTTGTGGGTTTACTTGAGTTTAATACTCGTATAACTTGGCTTTCTCTTTGTGCAATAGAAGATTTTACTAATATTCTCAGGAAGTAGGTACAAAGAATAAGTATTTTAAGCTATTTTCCCTAAAAAGACCTAGAGTTATGACAATATAGGTCACTTCAAGTTTGAGGTAGGAGGGTGGTGCCTGTGGTTCAGTGGGTAGGGGGCCAGCTCCATATACCAAGGGTGGTAGGTTTGAACCCAGCCCTGGCAAAACTGCAACAAAAAATAGCCAGATGTTAATATTCCCTCTTACCCACATCCTATCCTTTCTCTTTTTTCTCTCCCACTCTTTTCTTCTCTTTTTTCTCTTCCTGCTCTTCAATCTTCTTATCCTTCTGGTCCTGTACCAAAAGGACTCATTGAAACCCTAGTCCACAGGCACAGGAACTTAAAGAGCAAGAGGAAATGAAAGAACAATTAGGGCAAGGAAGCAGATAAATCACTCATGAGGAAGAACCAGCAGAAAAATCCTGGCAACATGAAAACTAGTCCAGAGCAACTCCCCCCAAGGGACTGTGAGGTAGCTACTGCTGAAGATTCTACCTATAAAGAAATGTTAGAAATGACAGAAAGAGAATTTAGAATATATATGATGAAAAAAATGAAGGAAATGATGGAAAATAACCAAAGGAAATCCAAAAATAGAATCAAATAAGGGATGAATGATATAAAGAATATAGAAAGGATATAGCAGAGCTGAAGGAACTGAAGCAGTCAATTAAGGAACTTAAAGATGCAATAGAAAGTATCAACAACAGATTAGACCATGCAGAAGAAAGAATCTCAGAGATAGAGGACAAAGCTCTTGAGATATCTCAGATAGTAAAAGAGGCAGAAAAGAAGAGATAGAAAGCAGAATGTTTGCTCTCAGAATTGTGGGACTACATGAAGTGTTCAAACATACAAGTTATAGGTATCCCAGAAGGGGAAGAAGAATGCCCCAGGGGAATGGAAGCCATACTTGAGAATATTATAAATGAAAATTTACCAAACATCACCAAAGATTCTGACACACTCCTTTCAGAGGGATATCAGACCACAGGTCGACTCAACTCTAACTGCACTTCTCCAAGACACATTGTGATGAACCTGTCCAAAGTCAAGACAAAAGAAGATTCTTCAACCTGCCAGGACTAAGCGCCAGTTGACCTACAGGGGCAAATCCATTAGGGTGACTGCAGACTTCTCTAATGAAACTTTTCAAGCCAGAAGACAATGGTCATCTACCTTTAATCTACTTCAACAGAATAATTTCCAGCCCAGAATTCTATAACCTTCTAAGCTTTAAAATTGACAGAGAAATCAAATCATTTACTGATATACAAACATTGAGGAAATTCACCACAACAAGACCAGCTCTACAGGAAATACTTCAACCCATTCTACATACTGACCATCACAATGGATCAACAGCAAAGTAAGAACTCAGAAATTAAAGGACAGAACCTAACTTCTACCATGATGCAAAAGATAAAACTAGGCAATGGACTCTCACAAAATAAGATGAATAGAACACTATCACACTTATCAATTATCTCAATAAATGTCAATGGCTTTGAATTCCCCACTGAAGAGGCATACATTGGCTGACTGGATTAAAAAGCACAAGCCATCCATTTGCTGTCTACAGGAAACACACTGAGCTTCAAAAGACAAATAAAAATTTTGAGTTAAGGATTGGAAGACAATTTTTCAGGCAAACAGAATTCAGAAGAAAAAAGAAGTTGCAATCTTATTTTCAGACACATGTGTATTTAAAGCAACTAAAAAGGACAAAGATGGTCACTTTATATTGACTAAAGCAAAAATACAACAAGAAGACATTTCAATTCTAAATATTTATGCACCCAGATTCTTGAAACAGACATTACTCAGTCTGAGCAGTATGATATCCTATAATACCATAATAACAGGGGACTTTAATATTCCTCTTACAGAGCTGGACAGATCCTCTAAATAGAAGTTAAACAAAGATATTAGACATTTAAATGAGACCCTAGAGCAACTGTGCTAGATAGATACATCTAGAACACTCCATCCCCAAAATAAAGAATATACAATGTTCTCATCACCCCAAGGAACACTCTCCAAAATTGATCATATCCTAGGACACAAAATAAACCTCAACAGAATCAAAAGAATTGAAATTTTACCTTGTATCTTCTCAGACCCACAAGGCATTAAAGGTGTAGCTCAACTCCAACAAAAATGTTCAACCCCACACAAAGGCATGGATATTAAACAACCTTCTGTTGAATGACAGTTGGGTGCAGGGAGAAATAAGAGAGGAAATCATTAACTTCCTTGAGCACAACAACAATGAAAACACAAGCTACTAAAACCTGTGAGATACTACAAAAGCAGTTTTGAGAGGAAAATTAATCACTTTAGATGCCTACATTTGAAAAACAGAAATCAGCAAACTCACAAGCCATCTTATGGAATTGGAAAAAGAAGAACAATCTAAGCCTAAACCTAGAAGAAGAAAAGAAATATCCAAAATTAAATCAGAGATCTATGAAATTAAAAACAAAAGAAACATTCAGAAAATTAATGAAACAAGGAGTTGGTTTTTTAAAAAAATAAATAAAATAGATAAACCTTTGGCCAGACTATCTAGAAATAAAAAAATAAAATCTCTAGTAACCTCAATCAGAAATGATAAAGGGGAAATAACAACTGATGCCACGGAGATGGAAGAGATCATCTCTGCATACTACCAGAAACTCTATGCTCTGAAATTTGACAATCTGAGGGAAATGGGGAAGACCCAACCACAAGACACCTGGAAGTCATCAAAGAATTCAGTAATGTCTCAGGATATAAAATCAATGTCGCCCCCCCCCAAAAAATAGCCAGACGTTGTGGTGGATGCCTGTAGTCCTAGCTACTTGGGAGGCTGAGGCAAGAGATTGCCTAAGCCCAGGAGTTGAAGGTTGCTGTGAGCTGTGACACCACAGCACTCTACCAAGGGCAATAAAGTGAGACTTTGTCTCAAAAAAAAAAAAAAGAAGAAGAAGAAGTTTGAGGCACGAAATGTATAAGAAATGAGCCTAGAAATCTTGTCATACCAGGAAGTGAGGAAGCTATTAAATATTACTAGGATCATATCAAAATGACTAAGTAGCCAACTCCCCCCATTCAAAGGTGGTATAATTTGGGTATCAAAAAGAATAATGGCTATAATAGATTAAAATATATCAAATATATTAAAGCTGACCAATTTGTACAAATCTCATAGGCCTCCTTTGAATCATGCTACATAAGCAATGCATTCTTCTGAAAACTGGTCAGTAAAGAGGAACAATATAGCACCTAGCTATCTGTCCTGAAGGAACCATATCTTGGTTCAACAGGATAATTAACAAAAATTATAGGGTAATCTTGATTACCCTAAATTTTCAACTAATAAAATGAAGGAGAAATGATAGAACTAAAATATCACTATTTTGCAACCTCTAATGAAATAACCCCTGTGGATATTAATGACTGCTTAAACCAGTTGATCGAAAGCTCATGGTGAATTTTATAATTAATAGGGTAACCATAACCAAATCCAGTGATTTCTTTTTTGAGACAGAGTCTCACTTTGTCACCCTCAGTAGAGTGCTGTAACATCATAGCTCACAGCAACTTCAAACTTTTGTGCTCAAGTGATTCTCTTGCCTCAGCCTCCTGAGTAGCTGGGACTACAGGTGCCCACCACAATGCCCAGCTATTTTTGGAGACAGGGTCTCACTTTTGCTCAGGATGGTCTTGAACTCAGGCAATCCACCCACCTCAGCCTCCCAGAGTGCTAGGATTACAGGTGTGAGCCACTGCACCTGGCTGAACCCACTGATAAATCTTGATACAAGCAGACATTATGTGCTTTCAGTACACCTATGAAATATTCTTGCTAAAAGATTGAACCTGAATTAGATCAAGCTTTTAGATCTAACCAGTTTATAGAAGATATGAGGCTGGGTATAGTGGCATATACCTGTAGTCCAAGCTACTAAGGAGGCTGAGGAAGGAGGACTGTTCAGGCCCAGGAGTTAGAGGCTGCAGTGAGCTCTGATCGTGCCATTGTATTTCAGCCCACGCAAGGCCCTGTCTCAAAAAACACAAGAAAAAGAAAATACAGCATAGAGATGCAATTGACCACATCCAGAATGTAAGATATTCAATAGAGACATGGTTTCTTCAACAATAGAAGTCTTTTTTTTAAATTTTTTTCTTTGAGACAGAGTCTCACTTTGTCACCCTTGTCAGTGTACCATGGCATCATAGCTCACAGAAACCTCAAACTCTTGGGTTCAAGTGATCCTCTTGCCTCAGCCTCCCAAGTAGCTGGGACTATAGGCGCTTGCCACAAGGCCCAGCTATTTTTTTGAGATGGGGTTTACGCTCTGGATCAGGCTGGTCTTGAACCTTTGAGCTTGGGCAATCTAGCTACCTGGGCCTCTTAAGTGATGGGATTATAGGTGTAAGCCACCATGCCTGGCCAATAATAAAAGGTTTTTTTAAGAGACAAAATATAAGGAAGGATACCTATAGATCAAAAGAGACTTTAAAAAAAGAGAGGGAGACTTACGACTAGAAGGTGTGTAGTCCTACTTTGCCTGAGACAATCTTTGTTGTGTTGGGGCCATTAATAAGAATGGCCTCTTTCACTCTAAAATGTTTGGATAACAAAATAATTAGTCAGTTACTTAAGACTTAACAACCAAATCTAGCGATGAATTCTGGTTCAAACAAATCAAATTAGCCCACATTTGAGACAATCAGGTAACTTTGAACACTGACTAGTCATTTGATATGAAGGAATCAATGTCAAATATTTTAGATATGATAATGGTCTTTTTTTTTTTTTTTTGAGACAGCCTCAAGCTCTCTCCCTGGGTAGAGTGCTGTGGCATCACAGCTCACAGCAACCTCCAACTCCTGGGCTTCTGCAATTCTTTTGCCTCAGCCTCCCAAGTAGCTGGAACTACAGGCAACTGCCACAAAGACAAGCTATTTTTTGGTTATAGTTGTCATTGTTGTTTGGGAGGTCCTGGCTGCATTGGAACCTACCAGCTCCAATGTATGTGGCCGGTGCCCTAGCCTCTGAGATATAGTATCCGAATCAATAATGGTCTTAAATGCTCTTAACTCTAAGAGATATATGCTGAAGTGAATGGAAATGAAATGATATGGGATTTGCTTCCAAACTGTTCTTTCATTTAGGTGTGAGTGCCTTCTCTCTGAAGATGATCCAGGTGTGTAGAATTGAGTTTCTATTTCATGGTGGTGTGCACACTTCTTTCACTCAGGTGTGAGTGTCTTCTCTCTGAACATGCTCCAGGTGTGTGGAATTGAGTTTCTATTTCTTCATGGTGAGCACTCTTCTATATCCCAGGTGTGAGTGCCTTCTCTCTGAAGATGTTCCAGGTGTGTGGAATTGAGTTTCTATTTCTTGGTGGCTTGCACTCTTCTTTCACTCAGGTGTGAGTGCCTTCTCTCTGAAGATGTTCTAGGTGTGTGGAATTGAGTTTTGGTTTCTTGGTGGTGTGCACTCTTCTTTCACTCAGGTGTGAGTGCCTTCTCTCTGAAGATGCTCCAGGTGTGTAAAATTGAGTTTCTACTTCTTGGTGATGTGCACTCTTCTCTCACTCAGGTTTGAGTGCCTTCTCTCTGAAGATGCTACAGGTATGTAAAATTGAGTTTCTGTTTCCTGGTGGCCTGCACTCTTCTTTTTTTCTTTAAGTTCAATCATATCCTTCCTAATTTTTTTTATTTCTCTTAGCATATCTGTGTAGGTTAGTGCAATCATGGGGTATAGTGTACTGTTTTCATATCTATTTTGAAATACGTCAAAATGGTTAACATAACCTTCATGTCATTTTCTTAGTTATTGAGTTAAAACATTCATACTCTGTTTTTAGAAAGATTCTCTTGTACCCTTGTAAGGTAAACCATAGAGGTGACCCCACCAATATCTCTCCCTCCCCCATCCAGCCCCCTCACCTCCCCCTTCCTTCCCATATTCTAAGGCTAAAATTAGGTTATGACATTCCTATAAAAGCTATGAATTAGCTTCAAAGTAGGACTGTGTACATTGGATACTTTTTATTCCATTCATGAGATATTTTGCTAAGAAGAACATTTTCCAGTTCCATCCATATAAACATGAAGGATGTAAAGTCTCCATCCTTCTTTAGGGCTGCATAGTATTCCATGGTGTACATGTACCACAGTTTATTGATCCATTCGTGGGTCGATAGGCATTTGGGCTTCTTCCATGACCTAGCAATTATGAATTGGGATGCAACAAACATTCTGATACAAATATCTTTATTGTAATTCGATTTTTGGTCTTCCAAATATATACCTAATAAAGGAATTGCAGGATCAAAGACAGGTCTATTTTTAGTTCTCTGTGTTCTCCAGTTGTCTTTCCAAAAGGAATGAATTAATTTGCATTCCCACCAGCAGGGTATAAGTGTTCCCTTTTCTCCACATCCATGCCAACATCTCTGGCTTTGGGATTTTGTGATTTGGGCTAATCTTACTGGGGGTAGGTGGTACCTCAAAGTAGTTTTGACTTGCATTTCTCTGATGATTAAGGATGGAGAGCATTTTTTCATATATCTGTAGGCCATGTGCTGATCTTTAGAGAAATTTCTCTTCAAGTCTCTTGCCACCCTAAGATGGGATCACTCGTTCTCTTCTTGCTAATACATTTAAGTTCTCTATGGATTCTGGTTATTAAACCTTTGTCGGAGACATAACCTGTGAAAATCTTCTCCCACTCTGA
>NW_003852467.1:56000-70140 GCF_000181295.1 Otolemur garnettii
CCCGCGGGAAGCTTGCCGCTCTAGCAATCAGTTCTGGACCTGCCCAGAGCCCTGGGACGGGGTTCTTCTCTGCTGCCCGTGGGGTGCGCAGTTTTAGCAAGCAGTTCTAGGCCCTCCCGGAGTGGGGGAGTCGTCTGCAGCCCCCGCCGGGGCTGCGCTAAGGTCTAGAGTACTTCTGTGGCTGCCCGGAGCAGGGGAACTCTACTCCTGCGGGAAGCGGGCGGGTCTAGTAAGCAGTTCTGGGGCCCGCTTTGTACCTGTATTTTATGTTCTTAAATGATCTTCCTTGGATTTATAGCTTGCCGAACTTCTTTCTGGGCTCAGCTCCCCATCTTTGACTTCATAGATTCTGATTCCAACCAGTTTTTCTTCCTTTGTTCAGGAGCCTCTGACCAGGATTGCTACCAGTCGGCCATCTTCCCAGAATCTCCTATTTCTTATATTATTGATCAGTCTTCCTCAATTAGGGCATGAAGAAGATAAATTGTTTCCATCATAAATTGATGTAGATGATCTGCTGCTGTGGGCTTCATCTTCAATTTGTCTTGTGTCTTCCTAAAATGAATAATCCATTGTGAATGGCTGATTTTTGGGGGGAATTGTTCCCATAAGCTTTTGGTAAGCCATCAATAATTTCACCATTCTTAAGCCAAAGCTTATAAATTTGATATTTGTTCTTGGTACAATTGTAGAATTCATGTTGCTGTGAAAGGGGCTCTATTCAAACTGATGTCTTATCCTTTTTAGTGCTTTAAAGTAGGTATTTCGTACATTATAACAAATTTATTTCAGTGTAAAATATTTTTAAAATGTATGCATAGGTTTTTCATAATATGCCTTTTTCATGAAATTTTTCAAAACCTCTCATATAATTATTTTATGTGCCCACACTCTTATTTACATATGAAACTTAAAATTCCTTGAGAGTAGGAACTGCTGCATTATTAACTGTGTATTTATGAAAAGATAATCAAAAAATTCTATGCACTGACTAAATGTGTTTAATCAATAATTACTTATATTTAACATTTTACTCAAAGATATCATTACTGATATTGTAGAATCAAAAGTGTTATATTGTTTTTAGAAATTATTCTAGAAGGAGAGAAAGAAAGAATAAAAGAAGAGAGAGAGAAAGGTTATTTGAGAAATTCTGTGGATGTTCTGCTTTTATGCCCTTAATAGCTGGGATGCCATTTATTTCTGCTTGCTCCTGGCTTCTGGGTAGGCATGGTAGGGTACCTGTAGCCATCTTCAGAGCATGACTCTTGGTCTACATACTGGAGCTGTTCAAAACCAGAAAGTCTTGAGAGTTTATGTCCTTCGGGCAGGTCCATAGCCAATACCTGTGTGGTATAAGAGTTTCAAATCATGGCTCACTTTGCCTCAATCATAATAAAAACTGTGGTGTTATTTCAGTTCCAGAAAACACCTCAGGATCAGGCTGAGCCTTGCATTTTAACTTTATTTCCATATTTATTTGGGGTGATTGAGTGTCTTTCATTTCTGCTATGGCTTGAACATGAGCCCTCCAAAGTTCAGATATTGCCAATATGATAGTATTAAGACATAGGGGCTGTAAGAAATGATTCAGGCCATAAGGGCTCCTCCCCACAAATGGGATTAGGTGTCCTTATAAAAGAGTTTGACAAAGAAAGTTTATCCCCTTTTTTCCTTTCTGCCTTTTGGCCTCTGAAAGACACAGTGTTCAAGGTACCATCTTGGAAGCTACTTGATGCCATCATCTGGATCTTGGACTTTTCAGCTTCCAAAACTGAGAAGAAAAATTTCTGTTCTTTGTGAATTATCCCATCTTAGATATTTTGTTTTAGCAGCAGGAAAAGGGCTAATAAATTTCTCAGCTCTCTTATCGTTTTCATTGGGACCATTTCCTTAATATATCACGTATCTATAATGCTTCATTTTAAAGTTGATTTGTGGACAATTTCACTGAAAACAAATACAAAATGGACAAACAAAAGACAAATTATCAAGGCAATAATTTGTAAAAAGATGAAAGACTATGAAAATAAGGGTGAAAAGAAAATGTTATTCAGTGAAGCAAATGGGAATAAAAAGACTCCTGTTTTTTATAAAACTACTTTATTGAAGATAATCACATTTGATTTGAGATGATCATGAGAGTAAAAGAATAATTGACATGCAAAATTGAAATAACCATATTGTTCTATGGAGCACATAATACAGAAATTGCATGAATTATGTAACATAGCTATACGGGAAATTCATACATTAGAGTCATTGTATTAACATATATTAAAACAAAAAGGGACTTGTAGTGATAATATTAATACTCTATATTTTAATAAAAATATTTCTGGGATACCAGACATGGTGGCCCACCCTTAAAATCCCAGTGACTCAGCAGGCTGAGGCAGGAGAATTGCTTGAGGCCAGGAGTTTGAGACTAGCCTGAGCAATATAAAAAGACTCTCTTTCTAAAAAAAAGAAGAAAACTTTTTGAACATATCATAAGATGTTAAAAAAAATAAGAAAAACTAGCTGGCTGCAGCTTTATACATCTGTAGTCCCAGCTACTTGGGAGGATGAGGCTGGAGGACCACTTGAGACCAGGAGTTCAAGGTTGCTGTGAGCTATGAAGATACCACTGCACTACAGCTTGGGCAACAAAATGTGACCCTGTATCAAAAAAAAAATTCTTAAAAAATATATGGTATCTTTTTATTTCAGAAAACAATAGTAATGGATTCCCTATGCCAATTCAAACAGACAGGAATATTTAGTACTAGGGCCTTTACTCCAAAATATCCCACAATAGAGTGACAGTGAAAGGGAAAATCACTCTGACACTATGGATTTCAATTTAATTTAGGAATTTAAAAACCAACCTCCATTTATTAATGATTTAGAATGATTCCACTGAACATAAATCAAGATAGACATTTCTGGTGACACAGATGTTGGATCAAAGTGATACCTTATACTATTTGTCCCAGGTTCTTTGATGAGAAACTAATATGCATTATTTTACTTCCATAAATCCTCTGAATAGTCTCAGAGATTATGTATTATTATAATTCACTTTGGTTATGCAGCTGACATCCCGAAAAACTCAGTCACACAATTACAAAAATAGAAAAGAATAGGGTGGTGCCTGTGGCTCAAAAGGGTAGGGCACCAGTCCCATATGCCGGAGGTGGCAGGTTCAAACCCAGCCCCGGCCAAAAAGCTGAAAAAAAAAAAAGAAAGAAAATAAAAGAAGAGAAAAACAAGTTACACAATTAGAATTTAAGTATAATATTTATAACCCTTTTCACGAAATTCTCAATTATGTTATAAAGCCAGATACATTTTAATAATTTCTAGCTGTTCTGTACTGTGAAATTTTATGTGTTCATATTGGAAAATAGTTTAAATAAAAGTCTTATCTTTGGAAACTATAAACATTCTCCTAGATTCTCTGGAAGAATATACTTGATTTCAGATGCTCCTCAGGCTAAACATTAACTGATTGTTATAAAATTGTCTTGAACAAATTTTTATATGGAGCACATGATGAATTCTTCTACATATGAAATGTTTATGGTTTTATGCAGTAAAAATCATATTCCTGCATACTAAGGAACACTGTAAGACGTGACAATAGAGAAGAAATCCTAGGCAATTCCTATGTCACACTGCGTTAGATAAAATTCTTATGTTAAAACTGCTAAACAATAATTTTTTTTTTTTTTGAGACAGAGCCTTAAGCTGTCACCCTGGGTAGAGTGCCATAGCATCATAGCTCACAGCAACCTCTAACTCCTGGGCTTAAGCTATTCTCTTGCCTTAGCCTCCCAAGTAGCTGGGACTACAGGTGCCCACCACAACACCTGGCTATTTTTTGGTTGTAGTTGTCATTGTTGTTTGGCAGGCCCAGGCTGGATTTCAATCCTCCAGCTCTGGTGTATGTGGCCGGCACCTTAGCCACTTGAGCTACAGGCAGCGAGCCACAAACAATAAAATCTTTATAACACAGGCTTTGTGCGGTGACTGCTCACTCTTAGCTGTTTAGAAGGTCAAGGCAGGAGTTCCAGATCAGCCTGGGAAACATAGGGAGATCCTCTCTTTAATGCAAAATTTAAAAATTAGCCAGATGTGGTGGAGCACACCTGTAGTCCTACTACTCAGCAGACTGACGCAGGAGGATCACTTAAGCCCAGGAGTTCAAGGCTACGGTGAGTTATAATCATACCAGGGTACCCTAGCCTGGGCGACAGAGTGAGACCCTGTCTCTAAAGAAAAAAAAAAATCTCTCAAAACTACAGTACAAAGGAAGACATGTGGAGTGCACTGTTATTGATGAAATTTCTCTTTATAGAGAAATTTAAACTTTCCTTTTGAAGGTTCAATAATTGAGTCTGTTGAAATAAATTCACAATAAACAAACAAGAGTGAAGGAGTTAAGGAAATTTTACCCCAAAATATGACTCCTTGGTATAAAGAATACTTTGCATTGAAGGTCATACAAGGTCAGGAAATACAGGAGGAGGACTTCCCTCTGTCTGCATAAACTGGACCAACCTGATTAGAGGGTCAAAGGGGATAGGTGACTCCCCTTCTCCATTCCTATTATCTCAAAATATTTTAGGAATGAGGATCAGGAATGTAGGTGGACCTGACCCAAGTTATTTGAGTTATAATCATCTGTCTCCCAGGCTAATCAACAAGTCAATCTATTTCTCCCCAATCCATTCATCCTCCCTGGCAACCACTCTAGTGACTGTTTATGCCCTATACTCTTCAACTACCCCCCCCAGGCCCGTATAAAGATATCTGAACTCCATTTGAAAATTGGATTATTACTCTGTGATCTCTCTCCATGTGCATGGTAAATAAATCCTTTTTCTTATTGATCTGCCTTAATTGTGAGTTGATCTTCCAGTGAACTTTTAGGGGAAAGGGCAAGTTTTGTCTGTCCCCACAGGAGAGAAGGTATACAAATGTATTAGCATACCCATGGACATCAGACTCACACAAAATATCAAATTCAAAGAAGGGCCAGATAGTTGAATCTTAAATACACTCTTCATAGAAGAGAGGGAAGTGCGAGATGTGAGCAATTTTAAAGGAAGACTAAGTATTTTCTTTTTCCTGTGGCAGTGGGGGATGACTACTCTTCAAAAGCAGATGATGGCCTGGGACAAAGTTCCCCAGGGCTCTGGAAGGGTGGCTACAAGTTACGGGAAGGCGGCAGACAAAACTGCACTGCAACAAAAGTTGTCTTATTATTCAGGTAAAGTCTCTCATGTAATAGCCCTGAGAAGAATAGTTGAAAGAATAGGAGAAAAATCTGCCCAGGAATGGTGTCCTGGGCATGGAGGTTTTAGTTTTCTCTCCTGAGATGTGAGTTAATCTCCAGTTAATACAGATTCAAGGAAGGGGGTCCAAGATCATTTCATTCCCTGTGGATTAACTTCCTCTGTTAGATAAGAAAACATTGACGAGATCCCCTCCCAATGCTTCAGTAAGAAAAGAATGAGGAGGTCAAGAGAAGCTGAGAAAAAGACCTTGGTTCTGAAGCTTATTTTTGAGACCTTTCAATTTCCTTTGTTCAAAGCACTCAGCATACCAAAACATCATAGTTTGGGGGGTATCTCTTATTAAGCCCTAACAATTTCTTATGTTTACCTCAATTCTGTATTTTATTTTTTATTTTATTTATTTATTTACTTAATTTATTTTTTGAGACAGTCTCACTTTGTTGCCCTCAGTAGAGTGCAGTGATATCAAAGCTCACAGCATCTTCAAATTCTTGGGCTCAAAGATATTCTCTTGCCTCAGCTTCTCTAGTAGCTGGGACTACAGGTTCCTGTCACAGAGCCTGGCTACTCTTTAGAAATGGGGTCTTGCTCTAGCTCAGGTTGGTCTCAAACTCCTGAGCTTAGGCAATCCACCCAGCTAGGCCTCCCAGAGTGCTAGGATTACAGGCATGAGCCACTGCACTTGGCTGTATTTTAGGTTTTAAACTTATAGAAGAATTGGAAAGCTAATGTAATAAACATAAATACATCCTATAGTAGTTCACCAATTAACACTGAGCAACATGTTTTTTTTTCTTCCTCTCTTTGTATCTTTTTTATTTACAATTTATTTTCTTAAACTATATACATATGCCAACAGAGAAGAATGCAAACTCTGAAAAAAAAAATTAAAGAGGTTTATTCTGAGCCAAATTTGAGGACCATGGCCTGGAGCTATGCCCAAGAAGCCTCACTGTGGTTAAGCAATAGTTTGGTTTGTGCATTTCAGGGAGAACAGAATTTCACATGAAGTCATGAATCAATACATAGAAAGTATACATTGGTTTGGCCCAAAAAGGTGGGACTTCTCAAAGAAGGGGGTGGCTTACAGGTTATAGGTGGGTTTAAAGATTCTCTGATTTGCAGCTGGTTAAAGAAAATAAATGAAACTTTATCTAAAGGCTTGAAATGTTTTAAATTAAGATATGGGAGTCTGTTAATGAGAGATAAGCCACTGGCTAGATATCTAGATTCAAGCTGGTTCTTATGTAAACTGAGGACCTGAAGGTTTATCTTGCATAACTTTAGGCCTACTAATGAGTTTCAAAGGACTCCTTCAAGAAGGATGGGGAGCATGAAGAGACATATCTGACTTCCCTTCTCATGGACAGCAACTCAGTTATAGGGTATTTCTAGGGTCTCCTTGGCCAAGAGGGGATCTATTGAGTCAGCTGGACAGGCCTTAAGGCTTTGAGTTCACATATGTATACACATGCACACACACACACACACAAATTCACACCTAAATATTCAGCTTATACCTTCTAAGAACAAGAATGTTCTATCATATATTAACAATTCTGTCATCACAAGCAAGAAATTTAATAATGAATCTGTTACCAGAACCTCTCTGCTGGGTCATTGGTCTCAGAAATTCAATGAATGAATTCACAGACCACCAGAAGTAAGCGACAGGACAGATTTTATTAGTGATAGAAGAAAGGAAAGAGGAAAGCCTCCGGTGAAGGGGAGGAGCATTCCTGAGCAGGTAGTCCATTTCAGCTCTCTTTCTAGGGGTTTATATACACCTTTTCCCATGCTGAAGGCAAGAGGCTTGAGGAGATGGAATATATGTTTAAAATATGTCACAACCATTTGGCACCCAGGGTCTGTGGGCAGAAGTTAATTTTAAAACTGCCCTTGTGTAGGAATGCAGTCCTGTTTGGGGCATTCCTCTCCTTGGAAGGAGTAGTGGCTTAGATGGAACATTTAATCAAGCTGGTTTATGAGCCTCTTTGGACCCAGAAAGTGGGGTCTGTGTTTAGCCCTAGGTAAATGGGACATGCATCAGTACAATAACATTTTCTAATTTATAGTTCATATTTAAGAGTTCCAGTGAGGTTAGGATCTAAACTGGGATCTATCATTGAATTTAGTCTCCTTTAAACAAGGACAATCCTCAAGCCTCGTTTGGTTCTTCATGGTATTGACATTTTTGAAAAATCAAACTCAGTCTCATAATTTGGATGATGTTTAAACTTTTCTGGCAAGAGAACTTTATATATGCTGTTATAGTTTGCCACTTTCTACTGAATTCCACCAGGAAGCACAGCAGACCAACATGCCAATCTTTTAGTGATGTTGAGTTTGGTCATTTTGTTGCCACAATTTCTCTCTGATGATTTCCTGATCTTGGAGATTCAAAGAATGAACCCACAGACCATAAGAATAAGCGACAGGATAGAGTTTATTGATGGAAAGGTTGATAAGCATAAGAGGTGAAATAGAACCTCAGGCAGTGGAGGTGGGAGAACTTAAGTGGGAGTCCTCATTTCCATTTGGGGATTTAAATACTGCTTTTCCTATCCTGCAGGCAGGGGGTTGAGGGCAGTAGTCACAGTTGGCCAGAGAGCTATGGGCAGAAAATAATCCTAAAATTAGCAAAGGAAATCAGCACTTGTAGTTCTTGCCCCAGTTAAAGGAGTTGGGTGTGTGCTCTCTGTTCTAGGAGGAACCCCCCAGAACTGATCAGGCTGCTTTTATCATTACCTTGCTACATCCCAGCGGATGCAGCCTAGAAGAAGCCTGTTTATGCCTCAAAATGGGGTCTGTAATGAGACTGATTTCTGAGTTCATCAAACCTAGAAAATGGGGATCCCTGTCCAGCACTGAATGTGCTAACCTTGTACCAATTTGGTTATGGTGTTGTCCACTGGATGTAAGTAGCTACCTTTCCCCTGTGCAAGCATCTCCCCTTATCAATTTTTCCTCCAATGATTCTGTAAATAAAATACACACTGTATTTGGGTTATAGAAAGCCTTCAGGAAGGGCACTTCTAAACCTCTAGGCCATGTCTCAAAACTGAAAAGTACAGTGCAAAACAACATTAGAAATTATTATCACTCTGTTTTATAAACTTCAGTCTACTGTATGCAGTCATCTAATAGTACAGGAAATCAACTCCTGTACATTCCTCTAAGGTACTGTCTGAGAATAGCAGTCTTTTAGAACTATAGTAAGCCATGAATTATGGTGATAATTTTTCTATTTCTATGCACATAAAATATTCCTATGTTAATGCATTTACTGTGATTCACCTTTTTTTGTAAAACTTCATTTCTAAATATATTGTATTAATCTTTTGTTAGTTCGCTTTTTATAAAATTTGATTACTTCATCCAACCAAATCATTTGGCTCTTTTCTGCTAAAAAATTCAATGACAATTTTTTCAAGATCTTTAGTGTATAGCATTGGTGCTTTAATAGGGATTACATTAAATCTGTAGATTGCTTTGGGTAGTATGGACATTTTAACAATGTTGATTCTTCCCAGCCATGAGCATGGTATGTTTTTCCATTTGTTAACATCTTTGGCTATTTCTTTTCTAAGAGTTTCATAATTCTCCTTATATTATTGAAATATGTAAAGAATGTCCCTATCACACATGAGGACATCAAAAGTTGTTTTGTCAGTTATGATGAACATCCCCTGTTTTGATTTCTTTACTTATTTTTAATGGCTCAAACAGAGTCATAAGTTTTTCAAGAGTAATGTAACATTTACTTTTCTGTATTTTAAGATCTTTGTTGGGGAGATGGGAAGAAGTAGAGGCATAGCTATTTTTCTGGGAATTACAGTAAGATGGGCTATGTACTACCTGCAGCCCAAAAAGTTGCTTCTGCAAGATTTCTAAAGTTGCTGTTACTATGGACTATAAACATTTAGTTTCCTAAATGATCTTAACTTTGAATGGAATGTGCTTAAATCCATACAAATGTGTATCTTCCAATGGTTTCATCATGGTAGAATAAGATCTGAGGATTCTTCTTCAGACCACACAGAAGTTTTATAAATATTCACTATGTTACAAATATATATTCACTTATAAGAATCTTGAATTTATATAAGTTATCTTTACATGAATCATCTCATTTTTTAAATATTCAATGATCTGATGATCAGAGACTACAATTTCTATAAAACATTTGAGAAATCTTAAAAATCTCTCTCAGGGCCTACTTTCACCATTTCCAACCATTCTCTTTGATATCTAACAATACTTATTTTCTTTTCAATAAAGCATACTTATAAAAATATTCTATAATCTATTTTCAACACAGCTTAAAATATGTGGAAGGAGTTGTAGTAAAAATGAAAAGTTACCTTTTCCTAAATATACTTAAGTTTGGGCAAATTTTCACATATTTACCTTTGGGTATGTATGTGTGTGTATACTCTAAATTTATAAATTCTTTTATCCTAATTATCCTGGTTCTCCCTCTCAGGCCTGGACATGAACCCCATTTTCTGGGCCTAAGCAAGCTCAATAATCAGCTTGATTGCAGATCCAAATCTCTGGGCCCAAGCAGGCCCAAGAACCAGTTTGATAAGTGTTTTATCTGGGCCACATTCCTATAAAAGGGCAGTTTTAAAATTAACTTCATAGGCTCCTGGATCCAAATGGTTGTGACATATTTTAGACATACATTTCATCTTCCCAAACCCCCCTTCCCATAGGATGAGAAAAGGTGCATGTAACCCCGTAGATAGAAGACCCAAATGGGCTGCCCACTCGGGGAACCCCTTCCACTTTCTCTTTTCCTTCTCCTGATCTATCAATAAAATCTGTCCTTTCACTTACTTATGATGATCCCTGGATTCATTCTTCAAATCTCTCAGACCAAGGACCTGGCAGAGAGACTCCAGTTACCCTAATGGATGGATATACACATATATACATTTAGAGAGACAGAGGGAGGAAGGAGAGAGAGAGAGAGAAGTAGGGAGAGAGTGAAAAAAAGAGATGATTATAAAAATACATAAAGGAGAGACATAAATATTAAATATTCAGAATGATACACAGATAACTCCCAACAGACTAAATAATCAGAAGTGCATTAGGTCCCAGAGTAAAATTTCCGTAATAGTGGATTGCTCTGGTAATACAATCAGCTTTGTAATGACAAATAAATTTAAGTCAAAAAATTATTTGTAAACCATAGAAACCATTAGCTGTTCTGCTATTTGCATTCTTACATCTTTAATGGTTGATTCCAAAGAATTCTTAGCAGAGGCAATAGTCATTAAATATATTATGTGAATCAGTATCTGCAACCTGCTGGCAACCCAACGTTAAAAATCTCATTGTAATGACATGAACTCATAAAAACACAGCAAGCTCATTTTCATTAAGCCATTTCTTAGAAATGTGCAATGTACTTATTTTAGAAGACAGCCATGACCTACGTAAAACAGAAACTAGGTAACTTTTATGGATGATTTTCATTTTTTCTCTCAGAAAATTTCAGCATGTGTTTTAATAAGCATTTTTTAAAAAGAAGAGGTAGTTATGCCTTGAAGTACCTGGAATTAATTTGTTCTAATGCAAGAGTTTTTTTATTAACAGATTCAGAGCTAACTTTACAAATTATTAAAGGAGGTTATCAATGTTATGTAATGATGGAATTCTCTCTAATGGAATCTGTGTTAAAAACTATATTCCCTCAATCATCTGGTCAAATCCCTGAAATCTCACCCAAAAATGTTCTTTTTTTAGAGTAATGATAAGGCAGAACTTTTTGTTGATTATAAATTAACAGCTTTATAATGACAAATAAATTTAAGTCAAAAATGATTTTGACTACATACAGATCCCTAAGCCAACAAGCAGTTATTAGAGATCAACTGGGCCACAGTGAAATTATTACAGGAATGTGGGAAGCCAGGAGATGTTCTGTCATCACATTCATAGGGAATATGATTTTATAAGGTAGGGTCAGCTGCAAACTCCTGATAATTGGAGACTCAGAAGGGTAAAGAACATGAAAAATAACCAGGTAGTATGCTGTATCAAGGACAGCCAAAAATATACTTAGCTTATATAATATTTTCAATGTACATAATCTCTTTCAGAATAGTTCCATTTTATGTGAGTCCAATGGTGGGGAAGTAAGCAAACTTTAGTTGCAGTGAATTGTTTTGTTCTTTTATAATAGGAGATCAATAATATCCATCTAAAACATCTCCACTCGATGTCAATAACAGACATTCAATGGTAAAGTTATCAACCTGTTTCCATCTATGAAAATGATTCTTGATTTCTGGGTGGCAGACACCTGAAAAGCATCAGGAATATGAGAAGCATATATCGCTGTGTATATTTTGCCACAAAAAAAGCAGTCAGATGAATAATTTGCCAAACACGTTTTTAAACATGATCTTATGGATATCAGTGCCTTCTCTAACAGTTAATACAATGACATTTTCTTAAATACTTTTTCAATTGAAACATAATAATTGTACATATTTATAGAAACAGTATGATTGTAGATGGTGTTTTTGTTCCTCGGAACTTCTGTTCGATGACGCAGGGGAAAGAACGGCAAACGGAATGAATCTTTAAGGGAGACCGGGACTCGCTCTGGTCGGCGGCCCCGATAAACTTTACTCAGTATCTTATATACTTTCCAACATTTAGTAAGAATTTAACACATATACAAAGAAGTCAAGTATCGTGAGGAAGTAACCATTTGAGATTACAATTTAGTGTGAAGGTTGAGGAAGGCATATACAATTGATTTTGTTTAGAGTAAAACATTTTGGAGCCTGGCTGTCTGTCCTTGCTTGCCCAAGGTAAGGTAACACATTATAATGCTAATTGAAGGAGGGAGGCAGGGAATAGAACCCAATGCTTCAAAACCGGCCTTTCCAGCCTCCAGCTCATCTCGGCTACTTCTCCATGCCCCCTAGGGAGAGTCACTCTACACATTCTTGCACATCAATAGGCAAGTGCAGATGCTCAGATCCACAAGGAATGCGCTTCAAGTTTACCTGAAAGAGCACATTGAGGCGAAATGCCATGTCTTGAGCAAAAGGATCTTATCCCCTACATATGATGTTTTGAGATATATATATATATAATGTAATGATCAAATCTGGGTAAGTAACACATCCATCACCTCAAACACTTCTCATTTCTTTGGACTGAGAACATTCAAAATCCTCTCTTATAGCTATTCTGAAGTAAGTGTTCCTAAATTTAGAGTAACTTTTGGTCAGATGTTTCCTTTTTTTTTCAGTTTTTGGCCAGGGCTGGGTTTGAACCCTCTACCTCTGGCAAATGGGGCTGGCGCCTTACTCCTTTGAGCCACAGGCGTCACCCCTGGTCAGATGTTTTCTCAGACTACAGAGAGTAAAACAAAAGTACTCTTACGTGGAATGTTTAATAACATCTCAGTCTTGCATAAACTTGTGTGATCCTGGTATATTCTATAGTGGTTTTATGTTGTACAATTATACCACTGTAGAGTATACCAGGATCTCAGAAGTTTAGGCAAGACTGAGATGGAAATGAAAATAGAAGAAAGCAGGTGCCATGGCAAATATTAAAGGAGAATTCCGAACTACCTTTTGCATTTTAATAGTAGCAGAGAAATGAACTCAACTTCCTTCTATTGATGCTTCTTTCTTTTTTTTTTATTAGATCATAAATGTGTACGTTAATTCTATCATAGGATACAGTGTGCTGCTTCCATATGCAGTTTGGAAAACTCTCATCCAACTGGCTAACATAGCCATCATGTTCTTCTCATAATTGTTGTGTTAAGACATTTATATTCAACCTTCAGACAAATTCACATGTACCCTAATAGGATAAATCATAGGTATGATCCCCACAATATCAATGATGCTTCTTTCTGTAGAATTTTCCAGTAGTAAGAAAAAACACAGTAACTAAGAAAATGCCATGAAGGCTATGTTAACCAGTTTGATGAAAATATTTCAAATGGTATATAAAACCAGCACATTGTACCCCATGACTGCATTAATGTACACAGTGATGATTTAATAATAAAAAAAAGTGGCATGTCTAGAAAGGCAATAGAGAAGGCCAGATCCCAATATCTACAGACACTTACCATGCTTGATAAAAAAATTCAGTTGGAGATTGATTCACACAGTTATACAGGGGATATGTTTTAAAGATCATGGAGCTAACATTTGCTGCTGGACTAGGAAAGTAGAAACTAAAACGCTTAAATTATAATAAAGCATGTAAACAACAGTTATAGAGAGAATAATAATGAAGGCAGGAGGAAAGGGGCATCAATGAGAGTATAAAACAGTCAATTTGTATGGTCAATTAAATAAATTAATAAAAATTTGTTTAACTAAATTAATAAAAATTGGAGTTTAACTGACCACTAAAGCTATTTTAGACATTAGAAGATACGGTTGGTATGTTTGTCCTCACTGAAACTCATGTTGAAATTTTATCCCCAGTTTTGGAGGTGAGGCTGAATGAAAGGTGTTTGGGTCATTGGGGCAAATCCCTCATAATGGCCTGGTGCTTTTCCCATGGTAATGACTGAGTTCTTACTCCCTTGTTCCATGTTAGAGCTGGTTGTTTAAAAAATGTGCCCCCTGGGGGGCGGAGCCAAGATGGCGAACTGCAGCCAGCTTTTTACAAAAGCTCCCATCCAGAAGGAGGCTGAAAGGACAGAACCTTAGCAAATTAGCTGACGGTCTGGAGCAGAGACAAGAGAGAAGATTGAAGAGTGCACTTCAACCTTCCTGAGGCGAGCTGTGACCCTGAAATTACAACCAAAAGGTGGGTCCCTTTGCCCTCACGGAGCACTGGAGCAAGTTATATCT
>NW_003852467.1:83806-154066 GCF_000181295.1 Otolemur garnettii
AAAAAAAAAAAAATGTGCCCCCTCCCACCATGTGACATGCCTGCTCCCCTCTTCACCTTCTACCATGGATGGAAGCAGTCTGAAGCCCTCACTGAAAGCATATGCTGACCCCAAGCTTCTTATACTGTCTATAGAACCATGAACCAAATAAACCTCTTTCCTTTATACATTACCTACTCTTGGGGCTATTCCTTTATAGTAATACAAAAGGGACTAACACACTAGAAAACAGTGAATTTTATTAACAAATAAATAATAAAAAATAATCAAGCAAAAAAAACTAACAGAAAATCCTGGTATTTTTGAAACCATGTACTAGCTAGAAATAAAACATAATTTTCTTTATCAGACCTTGAAGTTCATTTTTTAATCACTAAACTTTTCAGACATTTGTTAAACCATCCTTAGAAATTAACAATGGGGTACAAAGCAAGAACTGGGGTAAGGGCCTAGCTAAAAATAAGGCATAGGCCCAGTTAAAAATAATGAGAGTAATTTTCAACTGTTCCCCTATTTGCTACTCTGTAGTCACGTAGCTGGTTATCATAAAGATTTCTAAATTTCTCTATTGATAACATTGCTTATTTGAAACCTAGGGGTAGTTTTTGAGATATCTTCCAAGTTTTGCATTCTTTTCTTTTTTTTTAATTAAGTCTTTCAGGTTTTGCATTCTTGTGGATTGCTGACCCATCGAGTCTGGCTGCTGAGAGACTGATGGCTCTGCTCCAAACCCAGTCAATTGGCAGACCTTGATTGCCTAATTCTCTACTCACCAAACACTGTCTTTCAAAACCCTGTCTCTCAAATTCTAAGGGAGGTGATTTTGAGAAACTCTTTCTATTTCACTGTGTAGTGCTACGAGGAATAAACTCTTTGCTGTAAAGCCTGCTGTCTCTGGGTATTGGCTTCTTCTTGAGCAGTGGGCAATGAACTTGGTGGGCAAGCAACATTTAGAGTAAGCTATATATATTGATCTATAGTGCATCAAGGCATATTGTATGCATATACAATGCTTTTGGTTCTCTTTCCTTTAAAAGGATTTTAGATGTCTAACATTGTCATCAGTCACTAAATCCTGTTATTTATTTAGTTGGAAATTATTCCTTCTTTCCCACCCATCCTTTTCAGTCTAACTACAACCAATGTATTTCTGTACCTTGCCACATCATGAATCAGGTTTATTTGCCATCAATCTGGTTTATTAATTTACGGGTCTTTTTACTTCTGCTCTTTCTCCTTTCATAGTCACCTTGCACATAAATAACTTTTTTCTTCCATCTTCCAAGGATCTCCATTAAGTCAAAGATCACCACATAGCATTTGAAGGTTTTTGCCATATCCATAGATTGAAGATGGATGGGTGGGTGGATGGATGGATGGATGGAGAGA
The DNA here is from genome assembly GCF_000181295.1 of Otolemur garnettii. Taxonomy (NCBI): domain Eukaryota; kingdom Metazoa; phylum Chordata; class Mammalia; order Primates; family Galagidae; genus Otolemur; species Otolemur garnettii. The sequence goes on from NW_003852467.1 coordinate 85,196, forward strand.
CGCTGACAGTGTCTTTTAGATACATTTGAACTACAGGAATGCTGCTTTGTAACCAGCAACTGGTCCCTCAAATAGTGAGACATTTAATTCAGAATCATCATAGGTTGAGTTTGCCAAAAGTAGTGCAAACATAGTCTGCAACAGAAGTTTATTAGTGATCAATTTCTGTGTATGAAATGGAGGAAAGCAGGTTTGGTTAGAATTAGTAGTAAGACACCAACACATGCCCCATAAGGCCTTGGCCAATGTGACCAGGAGCTCTAGATTGCCTTTCCAAATTTCTGGCATCAGATATGAGCCTCTAAATCCTACCTCAATCAGTCTGGGGACATAGGCTTTCCTGGCATGGTGTAACCTCAGGCCAGGTGGCTGAGACAGACACTGAGGAAGCTGTCAAATGGAGGCAGCAGTGACCTGACCACAGTCCATATGCTTGAGCAGCATGTTGTAACTTGATGGGGTACTAGCAGGTGCAGCTCCAGGTCTTCAACATTGATGAACCTACTTCAATTTTGATTTACAAATCCGAAAAATCTAACAGATGAGATGAAGATCACTTTGAACCTATAGCAAACTATACAGTTTGCTAACACAAAATGTTTTGTGTGTTTTGGTACAGAGAAGATATCCTATGTGTTGGTCAGTACACCATTTAGACAGCCCTGCTTAAGTAAGAAAAGAATGAGTGGCCACTGAAGGTCTTCTTATCTTTCCTAAACCTGGTAAGCCCTTTGGAAAGTACATCTTCTTTGTATGCTAATCAAAATTCTATTGGTTATAATTGTGAAGTGCCCACCTTAGTCAAATATCCTCATGTCTATTATTTATAAGTCAATCTCACTACAGATGTCACATAATACTCATCTACTCCCATAAGTATTATTTAGATACTTAATGACTGAGGTGATCCAAAACCTCAGTTTCATTAAGAGAAAAAACACTTAATGCAAGTAGATGATACTTTTATTTTAGATGGAAGGGCAAGAATACGTCCTCCCAGATTCTTTAAAAAGATATTCATCTTTAAATAAAATTCAAACATTTAGATAAAACATTTTAAGTAGTCTGCAGAAATTCTTCAACACTTTTATCAAACCATTTTTTTATATCGGTTTATATTCTGTTAGCATAGTGAAAATGTTCAAGGTGTAGATAAAGGTTAAGCAAATTAAATACTGAACTTCAATAAAATGAAAGAAATTACAGCAAAGTGGTTCAATATAGTTAGTAAAAGCAATTAAGGAAGGGAAGAAAACAGTTTCGTATTGCATGGAAACAAACAGAGTAAACTAGTTCCATTAGTTGGAAATATTATTATTCTACCTTTATTTTTAACATAAAGGAAATAAAAGAATTTTGATTTCTTATAATTGTTCAATAAGCATAAAGAGTAACCCTGAAATTTTCTAATGTGACATTTCCATAATTACCGAAAATAATAGTTATAGAGAACTAATGACTATAAAATTTAAACCATGCTCTGACTGGGAAGAGATACACAGTGGACCCTTGGGTCACTAGTAATGCTCTATTTCCTGACCAAAAGCATGGATACAAGAGCATTCTCTTTACATTGGTCTGTTAAAATATTCAAACATATTTTATATCTTTTCTAATTTTGTTACCAAAAAAAAACCCTTTATAAGCAAGCAAAAATAATAATCAAAAACTAACTTATCTCAAAATCATATTACTGTGATATTTGTAAATTAAAACTGGCATGGTTTCCACCAAAAGTAACTTTAGAAGTGATTGGAAATTTCTTTTGATTAACTAAATAGTTATTGAAATACTCCTGAGATTTCCCACTGCCTACCTTCCAGCAATCACCATGCTAAAATTCAAGAGGGCTTATTGTTACTTCAGAACAAATCTGAGCTAAGAATGTAAGTATGGAGATGCCACAAGATGGCATCAAAACATCCTAAAGAATCAGTGAAGGGTGCTTTGAGTAACTCAAAAGTTGCTTTTGGCTGTCTGGTACTGTCTCATAAAGATACATGATGGGTATGACTTACATGACACACCTAAGTTTATTTTATTTTATTTTTTGAGACAGAGTCTCACTAAGTCACCTTCAGTAGAGTGCTGTGGTGTTACAGCTCACCGCAACCTCAAACTCTTGGGCTTAAGCGATTCTCTTGCCTCAGTCTCACAAGTCACTGGAACTACAAGTGCCCGCCACAACATGCTATTTTTTTGTTGCAGTTGTCATTGTTGTTTAGCTAGCCCGGGCCAGGTTTGAACCCGTCATGCTCAGTGTATGTGATTGACGCCATAACCACTGTGTAACTGGTGCTGAGCCCACACTTAAGTTTTTATTTCAGCATATTAAGTAGGTACAAATGTTTTTGTTACATGGATACCTTGTACTATTTTTGTATAAGGCTTACGTCTGTACTTTGAGTGTGTCCATTTGATCCTGCAATCCCATTACTAGGCATCTACCCAGAAGAAAAAAAATCATTTTGTCATAAGGACATTTGAACTAGACTGTTTATTGCACTCAATTTACAATCGCCAAAATGTAGAAACAACCTAAAAGCCCACCAATGCAGGAATGGATTAACAAGCTGTGATATATGTATACCATGGAATACTATTGAGCCATTAAAAAGATGGAGAATTTACATCTTTTGTATTAACCTGGATTGAGTTGGCAGACATTCTTCTTAGTAAAGCATCACAGGAATGGAGAAGCAAGATTCCAATGTACTCAATTCTAATATGAATGGAGTAGATGATCTAAGACAAGGTGAGAGATGGGGGAACAAGGGAGCTGGGGGAGGGAGGCACGAGGGAGAAGGGAAGTTATGGTGTATGGCACACCTCTTGGGGGCAGGACACAATTATAAGATGGACTTTACAAATGCAATCAGTATAACCGAATTCTTTCTATCCTCAATAAATCCTAAACAATAAAGAAATAACACAAAGTTTTGAGCTATCCACAGTTTCACAAAAATTGGTCTAAAAATAAGAAAGATAATCACATGACAAAAAGGGATGGACTTTGGAACAATGAGGATGTTTTGTTACAACACAGAATAATAAATAAACAAACAAACAAACAATAAAGCTAGAAGTATCAAATTTAAATGCCAGAGATATCAACTGTCAAACCTAGTACTTAAGAAAGTCAAATTTTTTATAATAACTTAATATTTATAATAAAATTTTAATAGGAATTATCACACATGTATAAAAGTACACAAAGAATACAATTATCCCTGTTTACCTGACACTCAACATAATACTTATTAATAGCTGAAAGTAGAATGTTGATCAGATTAGCATTTTTTTAAATCTATGTGGTTGTTCTTTGGCAAGACCATTCTGGAGGTGAGGCTTCCCACTTTTATTTAGAGGTATGTAATATTTGTATATCTTTCTGTTTCATAATCTTGATAATCACCATTTAATAATAACCATTCTATATTTTTCATTATGGCTTTTATAACAGAATCTCATTCTTCTTAAATTATTACCTGAAATACCTCTTGTTTGACATTTGTTTATCCTTAGGAGATATTATTACTTATTTCTAATGTTTTCCCGTAAAATTTAAACCTCTTCCAAAACTATTTTTTATATAATATTATAGAACTAACACTACTTATTTTTTGTTTTTTTTCTTTTGTAATAGATAATGAATAAAATTATCTGTCATAGAGATCTTTTATAAGAATTGGCTTTTGGAAGGTAAGTTTACTGTAATTAATTCATCGATTTTGCATTTCTTACCTCATATCTTATATAACTTTTGGCTTAATATTCTTTCTCTATATATTTGAATATTTTTAGATTCAAATATATCTTTTCAAATCTTACTCTTCTATGCCTATAAATATACTTATGATACCACTTGGGTGGTTTCTCACATTTGGTAGTATAGAGCACATTGCTTACCCTCTTGGAAGTTTTGCAGTATGTGTAAACACTACTAGGTATAGAAAATTATCTTACTAAAGCTGTGAAGAGGAAGGTAAACATAGATTTTTCTTTAAGGAAGTTTCAGGGTCCAGGAGAATTTTGCTTTATTTTCCTCTGGTTATTACTAATGAAAGGGACATGAATATAGCTAACTGCTAATGACAAGCTTAAGGTTTCAGTAAGAATGCAAGAATGACATTACATTTAAAAAAATCAGTCAGTATAATTTGCCAATAGTAATAGGGCATATCCAATGAGTCAAAATATGTAACTCAGAGGGAATTTAATACAGGAAATTGGTTAAATAAATGATGCAATAAATAAACAAGAGTAAACAAAGAAAACCAATACTTAACTTGTAAGAGTCACTTCAATATCTAGTGTGGAGAGACAAAGAGAGAAGGTAGTGTCATTGCTCCCTAGAAGTTTGGATTAACAGTATTTGGACCCATAGTGTTCTAATCTCATGGTGGCTGGAGTCTTGAGAAACTGTAGCAATTGAAGCAGAAGATACCAGATGGGCAGAGGAAGGATAAAAACACTAGGCCCTCTCATCCTGAGGCCTAATCTCCTCCTAGTGTCTTCTGTTGGCTGGAATAAGTGTTCAACCAGATGTTGGGGAAATAGAAAGTGAATGTCAGACCCTGTAGAGTAGAGAACAGAACAGATAAAGGGTGAAGAACTGATTTGAGGACCAATAGGTCCAGGACTAGCATAGCACACATACATGTTAAACAAGGGAACCATACCCAGATTGACACAGTATAGAGGCTCATAAAAGTCATAATGATTCATTTATTATAAAAAGGTATCCTCAAATTAGATCAAGGATATCTACAAAAAAGCCTCTAGAGTAAAATTTCTATGTCATGTGCAAACATCAAAAACTTGTACTTTAGGCCAGGCACGTCTGCAAGACTAGTAGATGTACTTTTGTACTTTTTGTACTTTTTTGCCTTGGCTCACATCTGCAACACTAGCACTCTGGTAAGTTAAAGAGGATGAATTGCCTGAGCTCAACAGTTCAAGACCAGCCTGAGCAAGAGTGAGATCCTGTCTCTAAAAATAGCTGGATGTTCTGAAGGGCACCTGTAGACCCAGGTACTTGAGAGGCTGAAGGAAGAGGATTGTTCAAGCCCAAGAGTTTGAGGTTGCTGGGAGCTGTGACACCATGGCACTCTACTGAGGGCAACACAGTGAGACCCTGTCACAACTAAATGAATAAGTAAAAAGAAGTGTATATGTTAATATTGAAAAACAGACAAAGATGCCTGCTATTCCCATTTCTATTCTTCATTTTAGTGAAGGTAGTACATGGGAAAGTAATGGGAAACAGAAGTAGTAAAGGAGATATGAATAAAAAAATAAGAAACCATGCTGCCATCATAAAATGTGAATGGAAGATATATGAGAAAAATCTTCTGAAGAAAAACTACTAAAGTAATGAAATCATTTTTAAGTGTTTTTGGTGTAGCATCAATAGAAAAATGCACTTTTTAATGTAACCTTGGACAATAAGAAGATTAAATTAAATAAGAATTGTAAATTATCATAAATACTGTATGCCTAAAAATATGTAGAATAAAATATGAGAATTTCATAAAAGAATTATATAGGTAGTATTGAGAGAAATTACCAAAGATCTAATTAAATGGAGAAATGTTATATGTTTCTACATAGCCGATTCAATATTGTAAATATGTCAATTATCCCCAAATTTAATCTGTGGGTGAGAATAATTTTTTACCCACAAATGAATACCAAAAGTGTGGTTTGTGAATGTCTGTGTACATGTGCCTGTGTACACGAAACTTGGCAAGCTAATTCTAAAATATAAAAAAAGAAGCAAGTCAATACAGATAATGAACACTTTTCTGGGAAAGGAAAAGAAGATCTGATATTAAGAATTATTAAAAAAACTATACTAAATAAGTTTGTGGTAAAGTTGCAGGCATAATCACATAGAACAAAGAAAGGAATAGAATATTCTAAAATAGATCTCTATTATACATGGTCTCCTGATTTATTCAAACTATACCACTGAATAGAACTGGTGAAAAGAACAGTTTTTGTAGTAAAAATGACAATGGAACTATTTGATATTCATCTAAAAAGCAAAATGTGACTGAAATCCTCCTTTACATTTAATACAAAAATCACTTCCAGGTGGACTGGAAACTTATTGTAAATTACTTACTTTGAAAGTTTTCACACTTATATAACAAAGGAAAATAGTATGAAAAGCCCTCATGCATTTTATCAGCTTGACTGCTAGCAGCATTGGTCAATGAGGGAAGCGATAAATCTGGAAGAGGAAGACTGGTTGTGGGGATATGTATCAAGTCAGTATCAGAGGGACTGGCAGTGACAGAAGCAGGGAAGATGGAGAAGTGGCCACTCTTTTGCCACATGCTCTCTGCATAGTGGGCCTCAGTAACTTCTGGGGCCCTCACTTTCAGACAGTGGCACCTGGCACTTGGCACTGGCTTGAAAGAATGCTGTGTGGGCCAATGATGTGTTCTGGCTCCCTGATTAAAGGCTGTCTAAGTAATGTTACCTCCCTGTATTCTCCTGGATTTACATCTAATCCTTACACAGAATATGTCAGGGTCCCAAGCACAATGGAAAGAGATTTATAGGAGACAGAGGAAAAACACGCTGATAGATTTTTTTAGTTTATCTGCTAAAAGTTAGCCTCTTGAGGACCTTCTGTTCTTACAGATGTACTTAGTACATGGACGAATCTGATATGCAAAGTTTTTGAGTCATTCACTTCTGACATTATCTACCATTGCAATTATTCAGTACACTGACATAGTTTTGCCATTGTTCATAATAAAAATATTCTATACATGAGAGTTTTTTGTGTGTATGTGTGTATGTATATGTATCATCTGAAAGTTTCATGAGCAAATATTGAGCCTTAATAAGTGGCTCATTCTGATATTCTCTATTATTTTTCTAGTCCATTCTTTATATTCTGCTAAAATAATGGTAACATTAGAGAGGATTCAGGTAGTTAGTATGTCCTCTAGAATCATACTAAGTACCTTAAGCAACCCAAATATCATATACTTTCCCGATTTGATCTCCTTGACATTGGCTGGCCCCTGTGGTTTGAAAGGCTGCCTCAGGTTTCTGTCATGAAGCAACAGAAATCCACTATGTCAAGGTACTTTTGGAGTCACTAAGGTGAGAACTCTAAAAAGTTCCCTCCTTCTGTCTTTTATCATGGGCCACACACTTACCCCAACTCCTAAGGTGACCAGATTTTGACATTGGTAAAGCAGGACACCATTGATGGTGGGGGGTGGGGGTGTTGGGGGTGTTCTTAATTAAAAATGTGGTCTATATGGAGCAACAAAAATTTTCATAGAATGCAAAAATAGTATTGTAATATATATTTTTAATTTCAACATAAGTACAATTTACAAATATAATATATTTTTAAAAAATTATGTATAGGGCGGGCACCTGTGGCTCAAAGGAGTAGGGCACGGGTCCACCTGGGTGACCTTGCCTAGGAGGGGAGTAGGGAGTTTACATTAGCCTTTTCATTTCCAAATGAAGTTACATTAACCTCTTCATTCCCAAATGGAGTTACATTAACCTTTGCAGCAGCCAAAAACCGTATATTCCCTTCCTGTTTTCCCGCCCTTCCCTAGATTGTCGTGCATTCTTTCCAAAAATCGGGGCTTTTTTAAAACACCACAGGATGCGGGACAAATTGTTAAAAATCAGGACTGTCCCGCCAAAAATGGGACGTCTGGTCACCTTACCAACTCCATGATATGCCTCTCCACACCATTGTGAAAAGTTCTTACTCCTGACTTTATATCCATGAAAGAAAACATCCATGTATCAGTCTTAATCAAAATTAAAACATTTTGCTATATAAAAGAAAACTAACAGGAGATGGAAACTGCAATTGATAGACCAGGACAAAATTGTTTGCAAACCACATATCAACACAGGATTTGTTCCCTAAATGAAGAATCTCTTTAAAGTCAACAGTAAGAAATGAAGATTCCAATTAGACAAAGGGCAAAAGCCTTGGACACATGCTTACCAAATATAATATACAGATACCAAATAAACAGATGCAAATATGTTAAATGTCATTTTTTTAGGAAATGTAAATTTAAACACTAAGATGCCAGTTCATGCTATTAGAACAACTTTAAAAATTTCAAAGAATACCAAGTCCTGGTGAGCAGGCCTATGGAGCAGCCAGGTCTCTCATTCATTCATCATGGGAATGCAGAATAATCTGGGCCCTCTGAAAAAGCATTTGGACGTTTCTAATAAATGTAACATACACACTAATTTTCTTTATGGTAAACTTTTTTTTAATTCTTTTTCACATTTAGAAAGTCTTAATTTAATAATAGTATTGATTTCTAAAAGTTCATTACACTGTGCATTTCATGTTTAAAATAAAGGAACTTCATGTTAAATTTCTCCTCTAATATTATGTTGCATAATTAATTTTTTTTTAAATTTCAAATTAATATGAGCCCTTCACCCAGGAGGCATGCTGAACACAGTCATTGTGCACATTAAATCAGAACCTGCCAATTCCCCTCTGTCTTCCTCCCTCCTCTTCCTCTCCCCTCCCCCTTGATAGACTATATTTTATCATTCCTGTGGGCCCATGCATACACAATGCATATGTATATTTCTCTTTTTTTTGAGACAGAGTCTTACTTTGTTACTTTCAGTAGATTGCCCTGGCATCATAGCACACAGTACCTGAAACTCTTTTGCTGAAGCAATCCACTTGTCTCAGCCTCCTGAGTAGCAGGGACTACAGTAGCCTACCACAATGTCCACCTATTTTTAGAGACAGGGTTTTGCTCTTACTCACACTGGTCTCAAACTCCTGAACTCAGGAGATCAACCAGCCTCAACCTCTCAGACTGCTAGGATTATGGGCATGAAACATTGCGCCTAGCCACACACGCTTATTTTTGATAGACTTCTACTGGAGTCTACTTGCCCTTTTGAAATTTTAAAATAATTGCCATGTTTACTCCAAAAAAACACCCTTGTGTGTGGGTGTTCACAGCTTTATTCCTGATAACCAAAACCAAATGTCTTTGAATGAATGAATGGGTGAGGGCAGTGATCCATACAATAAAGTACTACACCACGATAAAATACAACAGATGGGCAGGTATGGTAGCTCCCGTCTGTAATCCTAGCCTTCTGAGAGGCCGAGGTGGGAAGATCCCTTGAGATCAGGTGTTAGAGACCAATGTGAGCAAGAGTGAGACCCTGTCTCTACTAAAAACAGAAAAAAAATAGCCAGGAATGGTGGCCTGTGACTGTATTAATGAGGCCAAGACAGGGGGATCATTTGAACACAGGAGTTAGATGTTGCAATGAGCTCAGATGACATCATTGCACTCTAGCCTGGGAGACCATGCACGATTCTGTGTCAAAAACAACCAAGTGGAGTTTACTCACCGGGGTCAGAAGGGGGCTTTGAGATGGGCTCCAAGGCCAAGAAGCACATGGTACTGCCTACCACCCAGCACCTCCCATGGTGGCACAGATCCGGGAGAACTTTTGGAGGGTGCTGCTGAGGACCCTGTCCTCAGCGCCCTGGCAGTGGAAGACATCCCAGGTACCCTCCAGGAGTGCAGAGGACTCCAAGTTCCAGTGGAAGGAGCGCTCCCAGAAGAGCTGAGTCTACTTGACCACGAACCAGTTGGTGTAGCAGGCTGTCGACAGGCTAAGGCAGAAGTGTGAGCACCTTCAGGGAGCCAGGAGCAACTGGAGCCAGAGGTTGAGCAGGTGAAGCAGGCAGGACTGCTGGAGAAGACAACTGCCTCCTCAGGCTGACCTCTCAGCCTCCCACCCTGGGCCTCCCCCATGGAGACCTGTGTGCCTGTTGTTTCCAGGCTGGCACCTCCCTTGGGCTCCCAAAAGACAGGCTACCCTCTGGCCTGCTGAGCTAGTGTGACTGCCCAGCTGGCGCCATCATCCACAAACCCTGCTGGATGGGGAGGACTCCTGCTCTGCCGTGATCTCGTCCCTCCTCTGTTCACAGTGACCATGGCCCTAGTATGATATGGGATCTCTGGGGACATCCTGCCCCATGGCACGCACTTATCTGTCTGTCCAACACTGAGTCCTGCTGACAGGACCACAGTTGGGGTGTAGCACTGACTTGTTGACTGTGGTCTAGTCACATGGGTGTCCACACAGTGTCAGGACCACCTGAGGGCCAGCATCAGTCTATGGTGCTGCTTCCTTTCATTTTCAAGGCTCCTTCCACATTTATCTTCACAATGAAGCTAGGCTGCTGTGTGACTGTCACCACTGCCTCTGAGACCCTGCTAGGCTCAGTGTCAGCCATTGGCTCACAGTCTGGCTCATTAGTCACTGCCCAGAGCAGGCTGGGGTGGTCCAGGTCTTGTTGTTGCCCACCCAGGTGGGAGCAGCTGGAGCTCTGGTGCCTGCCAGGGATGCAGGTTCTGACCTGAGGACCTTGAAATGGCCTTTAATGATAAAAGTCAAATTAGACAGATATTAGAGATGTGTGGGGCCTGGGAGAGGTGGTTGGGATGCCACCAGGGTATCCCTGGGTCCTATAGGAAAAATCTAACTTGTGTCTAATGAGTCTGAGTGGTGCCTTTCCTGGCCACTCCTGGCCACTCCTGGAGGGTTAGGAGGGGATGAACATGGCCCCCAGACAGGACCCTAGTTCAAATGAACCTGTGGGCCCTCCTGGGATCTATTGAGGAACTGAGTTCAGAGAGCAGCCATCAGACCTAGGGGCCTGAGCCCCCAGCTGATTATGGACTGTGGAATATATTTCCTTTTCCCCTTAGAAGGGGTACCTGAGAGACCCTCTGGACCAGCCTAAATTTTTAGGGGCTTCTCATTGGTCACTTGACCTGGAAAGGCTTCCTTATCTGGCTAGAGTCAAATTCTCAGGTGCTGCTTAAGGGCGCTGCCAGGCTGAGAGCTCCTGACCTACATCTCAGGGCCCAATCCCTACCATCCCTTCCCCCACTTTGATTCCTGCAGAGCTAGGCCAGGACTGTGCTCCCTGGAAGCTACTCTGACGTGGGTTCCCCCACCTGCAGCTCCCAGACCCTGTGTAGCCATTGGCTCTAGTGCCAGTGGCAGGTGCTGCATCTGCCCCATCCCCAGCTCCACATGGCTTGCAGGTGCCCTCCTACAGTAGCTTAGTACTAATCGCCAGGTACAGACATCCAGGTATGGCTGTTGGCTTTGGGGTGCTGTCCCCTGTCAGAAGCTCTGCAGGGAGCCAGGAACACTCTCCTGCCAGCCTCACCCAGCTGTTCCCCTGCCAATCCACAGTGTGCCACCAAATAAACACCAGGCCTAGGTCCTTTGCAGAAAAGCCTCATCACTTTGTTCCTGACAGGTGTGAAGCTCCACAGTCATCCTGTGGACTCAGCATGGAGGCAGGCTGGTGACTGGGATGAAAGGACTGGGCTAGTCCTCCCCAGTGCCTGCCTCAGCCTCAGCCTTAGCACATTTTGGGAACAAGAGCCACAGGCAACACAGAGTGAACAAATAGTTCAGTTTACTAAAGGCGCATAGGAGCAGGAAACAAACAACAACAAAACAAATGACAGATGAATGACCCATGCATCATTATGCTGAGGGAAAAGAGGTGAATCATCAAAGTCAACCTTACCTACTATATAATCTCATTTGTATAAAATTATCAAAAGGTCAACATTATATGTATTTTTGTGTTTCTCACAGTTTTTCCAACTTAATTTTAATTGTAGTGCATTTGAAATGTTGGCTTGTTCTTTTGAGTCATTTGCATGGTGTAATAATTTAGATTTACTTATGAAGTACACAACTTCAACCTCTAGGGAAGATGGAGTACCAAGGACTGGATTTATCCAACTCACAGAAATAATTAAATAAATAGTCATGTGGCTGACAGGCAATACAGGGGTCTGTGCTGCTTTTTTTTTTTTTTTTGCAGTTTCACCTTAGAAACACATGATCTTCAGGATAGTTGCTGAGTGGAAGAAAAATCATGGAAGGTTGCAAACTGGATATCAACTCTCTTGGCGTGGAAATTACAAATATTACATCGACTCATATATGTATAGCAATGGCCAATGTTAGTCACATGATTGTTTAAATTTTTATAATTTCAGATTAAGATGAGGGTACAAATATTTACCCTCATTGCTTTCATTTCTAAGATAAATTCAAGCTGTGGGTCACATGATTTTTTACAACTAGAAGGGCACTTAGTAAGGTAGTCTCATCATGAATCCAGGAAGGAGATGAGGACAAGATGTGGATGAGCTCTTGTAATCTCTCCCATAAATTGTTACATAATTGGTACTCACAGAGAATAAATGGTAGACTATTTATGATAATCACCCTCTTCATTTCCTGGCAGTTTTCCAGGATGCCAAATTTCCTTGAAATTCTCCAAATTCTTTGAGATGCTATATTAGATACCTCTATGTGGAACAGTTGCTGCCAAACACAGGCTCACAGCAGTTGTTTTTTTTTTTTTTTTCTTGAACACCCAATAAAATCTCAGCATGGAGGCTTTGCCTTTTTAATTCCATAGTATCTTTCCATACTGACCTATGCAACAGCCTGTAATATTATAATAGAATGAGAATTTTCTTCTTCCTTTTGTTGCATGATCTAAATCTGTGAAGTCTTACTACCTTCAAAAATGACTGAACTTGCCTGAAAATTTATACAAATGCCAGTAGACACAAGGGAAAACCAGAGCTTTCTTGGGGGGCAAGCAGAGAAATAAGAGGCAGTGGGAGGATATTGAATTATTTTTATCTTTGCCAACCAAAGATAACATGCCTGCCAATGAACCACATTGTACATCCTAGAAGGATTCTAGGCATTTTAGGAAATCAATCCTCAGTAGATATTTGCTACACAAAGACTTCCACGATATTTGGTTTGATGAGAAGTTATTGACCACCTGGGTAAGCTCACTCACAGGTCTATGCATTCATTTGTTGGTCTCAATTGCAACAACTTATTCAAATTCTACTATAAAGATTTTGGCGGATTTACAACCTCTTCTCCAACTTCAGGGTTCTATCTGCTAAACTAGTAGATAATTATGCCAAATGGGATTATACTCAGTTCTTTAGGAAAACACTTTGACCATATGGCAGAGACATCCAGTTGGGCAGTCAGGTCTATATTTCACTGTCAAAATCACCTTCTATATGGAACAGAATATTGCTATGAGAGGACTACCATGGTGATTGATGGGTAAGATTGATAAGAATTTGGAATGATCTAAGTCTATGGTAAGGCAGGTGATTATGCCCTGTTTTTTTTTTTTTTTTCACTTGAATTCAGGTGCAGCCTTCAGAGAAGGGTTATCATGAAGGACAGCAGGTGAAGTTCCAGTTTGGACAAGAGGGCACACTGGAGCAGACTTAGGGGACGGGTGCTGTAACACACAGAAAGTTTGAGCTAGATGAAAATGCCAGCCCCAGCACAGAGTCAGCTCTGAAGGAACACTGGGGTTACAGCAAGCAGGGATCCAGTTAAATGAAACCCACTGACCCTCCTCAAGGATGCTTAAATCTTATTTCAACCTTCCTTCTTTATACCTAAGTTCATTGGCTACAACATCCTTCCACACGTATCCTGAGAGGCTTTAAGCATAGTGAGAAGAGAAATAAAGAGGAGAAAGGTTTGACTTAGGTTGGGAAGAGTAGAACAGAGTGAGCTGCAGATAAATTCAAGGAAGTGACCTAGCCCCAGTTGTCATATACTGTACATTTGAAAATGGACACAATCACCAGAAGTCTGAGCCTGAGTATTGGAAAGTTTTTAAAGTATATACATCACACAACACAATGCTTGACGTATCTTAGGATCTCAGCAAGTTAGCAGTTAATTGTCATGACTATGTTGATCCCAAACCCTCCCATCCTTCCCCATGTGCTTGTGTATATGTGTACGGATTTTCTAAATCCAGGCTTTCATAGAAAACAGAATGCTGTGGGACTTGAAATAGCAAATCATACAAAACTGTTCTACAGCAAGTAAAATTTTTGCCTTGGGGATTGTTATTTAATTTGATGTGGGGGGATTTTCTGAAGCTAATGTAATGCAGATTTCCTAGAATTTGTATCTAGGAGCAATTCCTCCCTTTGTGTCAGCTGCCCTTCTACATATATCCAACATCCCCTCCCCTTTTTATTTATTATTCCCAAACCCCAAATTTGGCCCTTGCTTATTGTTTGCCAAATTATACTAAAGATAATCTATTTATGTTTTCCTGTGAATGAAGTGGGCACTAGCTTTTCTACGACATGGCAGAGTGCCCCACAGTAGATTCCAGGTATATAATCTCAAAAGAGTATCATATTTCTTCTCATAAACTCTTTGAACATGATATGTATAGAACACTTTGTACCCTGCATTTGACAGCATTGAGACAGGAATGAAGGATACCTTCCATTCCTGTCACAGGTGAGAATCTCTCTCCAGTTTATCCATGACCTAAATGTAATAGATAACAAGAGTTTTCCACTATAGGTTTTTGGGTTTCAAAGCTGACATACACTATTTGAGGGTCTGGTCCCTGTTCACAATGTCCTTAGCCTCACCTTGCACACTACCTAGCTTAATGTAAAATTAACTTCCACTAAAACATTTAGTTTTCAAAATCAACAAATTTCCACGCTTCAAGGCATAAATTACACTTGCTTCATTGGCTCGTGTGAACTGCCCATCTCAAGCTCATTCTACCTTCTTTTAAATGAAATTTAGGTGTTGGATAATTCTACTGCAATTCTTATAAGATTATAGGTCCTGTGTTAAATTTATATGAGTAGGTCCCAAAGCATTAATCCCAGTATCCCCAGTCCCACTGAAATCCTTTCCAGAGGGTAAGTGTTCCACGCAGGTTTGGGGGATAAATAAACCAGTAAGCATGGGATCTCATTTATAAATATTTATTACATATACGCTCTGGGAAGAGCTAAGTAAATTGAAGGAAATATTATATAATTTTACAGAAAAAAGAGAAGATAAAAAGCAAAACTGATTATGTTTTTTCTAGTTCTCACAATTGATCCCAATCATTTTAAAGCTGAGTTCTTCCATATTTCAGAGGAAATGCCTATAGAAATGCCATGCTACCTTACTCCACATCACAAAGTAAAATGTATGGTTTTACAGGAGGAGGAAAGATCTTACTATTAAATGTCATCAATAGCATTCAATGTGTGACCAATATTATTTGAATATGAATATATGGAAGATAGTTAAACTTATATTAAAAGAAATAACACTTGCATAACATGCTCATCAAAAATTAAAAGAATACATTGTCAACTTATACATACAAAATAGGAACATATAGATGACAAATATTGTTATCCCTCAGCTTGACTTACATTCCTTGAACACTAAGTGCCCTCCTCAGATACATGAAGAAGGTGTCCCTGACTTCACTAGGTGTGAGAGATGCTGTCAGACATGGCACTGGAACTCTCAGTGGCCATGGAGGTAGAGGCAGCACTGACTGAGATTCTACCTTGAGCTCTCTCTTCTTCATTTCGCAGAGCATCCTCATACTGAGATGGGTAAGACTTTGGGTCAGTCCCATGAACCTTGGCCAGAAACTCCAGGATTTCCATCTTTCTGACTTCAGCATGGGCTCTTGGGCCCCAAAGGAATTCATATTGTGCAGGATCACTGTCGGCCACCTGGCGGTACTCCAGGTACTTTTCCTTCACCAAATCTTTGGTGATGAATTCTTTGGGATCCCCAAAGATGAAGTGCTTCTGATCAGAAAATATTCCTGTTATGTTAAGCACTCTCCAGACTTCCTCTTCAGAGACACAGTTGTCATTCATGAAGATCACACCCAGCATAAGGATCAGCAGGCCAGTCTTGGGCAAGCCCTCTGGAGGACACAGCTTCCCATCATAGGTGAGACCCAGTTTGATGTAGATGGCATAGCAGTGGCTAGTGGGATCCACTTCCTTCACATCAAGGCCAAAGATCATCTCCATGCGCTCAGAGGCTCTCAGGAAAATCTCAGAGAAGTGCTCTTCATCATCTTTGATGATAATATTCAATATATCTGCCTTTGTTACTAGCGCCTCCATTCGATATTTCAGCAGCAGGAAATTCACCAGAAAAGCCACTTTCTTCTCTAGAGCATCTATGAGCGTATTCTCAGGGTTTTCTGTAGCTTCTGAGGTGCTCAGACTTTTTTTCTCTTCTTTGCTACTGGAGTCGTCATCAGGTTTGCTTGATGAGGTGGCAGTGTTGTCACCTGAAGAGGAGCAGAAACTCTGAGGACCCTCAGGAGCACTCAGCACCTTGGCAGCAGGAGCCTCCTTCAGGTTGTCTGACATCGGCAGGAGGGAGGAGGAGGGCAAGGCTTCCTCCATAGGTTTGGGGACCTGTGCACTCTCCAGGCCTTGGGTCTCACTCTGGGTCTGAAGGTGCTGATCAGGTGTGCACTGTGGTATCTTCTGATCCCGAGACATGATGTCTCTTGCTGGTGGAAGAAGGCAGGAGTGAGCAAAGGAAGGTAGATAGTGCAGGGTCACTGCCTAAGGGAGAGAGGGAAGATGTGAGTGTCCTCAGTTGGTAAATCAACTATAGTGTCTCTGATGGAAGCTACTGCCAATGGAATTTTCCTGACAACAGTATTATAGTCTCTTGTGAATTTTCTGTGTCCCCAGGCACCTGAAGGAGGAAGTAAGAATCCTCCTCAGGGTGCAGCCAAAGAACTTAACACCAGATACTCGGACTCACAGTGGACAGCTGTTATTGGGCTCTGTAGAGCCACCTCTGTTCTGAGGAAGGTAGTACTATCAATTTAGGACTAGAAGTGCCACTTTCTTGGCATCAACTAGAGCCTATGTCACCTCTCCTGGGCTGCTATGAGGCCAACCTCCCAGAACCAATTACATCTCCTAAGATAACTGAAGAGGAAGTGTGGAGTTCCCTCCTGGAGCTACCCAAGCTATCGTTTCCCAGGGATGGCAGGAGGAGCGAGATTCCATGTGATACTGGTGTGCTCAGTCCCCTGGGTTCTCACTCAGGTTGCTCACATGAGATCTAGGCAAGCACAGGGATTCTTTCTTTTTTCTAACTTAACTTTGTCCCCTAAGTCCAAAGTCTCCATCTTTTTGTCACTCTGGAGATAGTGGTGAGGTGTCACCTCCATCTAACAGGTTTATCCATACTCTCTCAGGGCTGATAAGAAAGCAGAGATGGAATTTTATGATCCAGATTTTTCTGGGGTGTGTACCTCCGCAGTTTTCATTCAGGCTTCTTGACCTGGCTAGGTCTGGGGCCTTACTACTCTTTTAACTAATGCCACATACTGTGCTTTCATGAAAACCTCTTCTGCAATCACCTGAGAAGGATGTGACTTAGGACACTACTCATTCTCAGACATTGCTGCTTCATGGTTCTAACAAAAAGGGCAAGACACCATGGGAGTTCCTCTGTTCTGGTGTGGGTGGACTTTGTGTATTTTATTGAGAATCCTTCCTGTGACTCTTAACAGGTCCTGGCCTCCTTTGTCTGCTGACCTGATGTGACATGGGCACACAGAACCAGGGCCCTCAAGCAGGAAGAGAGTGGGCAACTTGTCATGGGATTCCTGCCCAGGGTTTACTGGGCTGAGAAAGCTATCAGGGCTCTTTGGTGACAATATATCCTAGAATGGACTCCTTTCGGACCTTCTTCTCTGTCTCCATAGAGACCCCTGGCCCTTCCTGTGCACCCCATCCACTGTGTATCTAAAGCTGCTGCCATCAGACCACCACTTCCCTAGGACCTCAGTGTCCAAAGTGAACTGGTGAGATATCTGACCATCCTTGTCTATAGCCTCCCTACAGGGAGGGTGTGACTATAGGGACAGGAAAAGTTTTATGAGGTGTCATCTATGATTGATGTTGGGGGCCTAATGCAGCCACACATAAACCCTTTACCCCTGGTCGTTCTCTTTTCCTAAAACAAAGACACAGAGGATCTGGCTAGCCACACACCCCCCAAGAAGTTTGTACCAAAAGATCCTAACCTAACAGGCAACCTGTGGAATGTGCCCCTGTCTAGAGTCCCATATAAAAGTGTCTCTAACTGCCCTCAGGTGCAAACACCATCCTTGCTCTGTCCAGGAGGGCCATGCCCTTCTTTCAATAATGCTGACCTAAACTTGACTTACTCTGGTTTTATCTCTAGGCTCAATTGTTTACACCCTTCATATGGTGCTGTGATTTCCAGTAGTATCTAGTGGCAGATTTGCTGTCTGGCAGCCTAGCTCTATCTTGCTTCCACCTGCCTTAGTAATCCCAGTTTCTGAGTCCTGATTCCAGTTGTACCCAGATCAGATTCTGCTGAGCAGCCTGTCAGAGAGACCAAGAGGATTTTTCCCCACCTACTATTTAAATATGACTAATATTTCTAAATAACTTCAAACAGCATCCCTCTAAGCTAAACTCTTACTTGCTCCAGGCCTCTTAGGTCCTTATATCCCCCCATTTCATTTCTTCATTGATTCTTTTGTTCCTTTGTGCCTTAACTCCGGAGTCTTAGCCTAGTGCTGTGCTCCCAGTACAGGATCCCAAACAGTTTCATTTTTCATTTTTTGTTTTCGGCCCAGCCTTTTTATTTCCATTACCACACTCAGAACCCATACATCCATGTGAGGAAGCCATTATACATGTCCAGAACTTTTATGCTAATATATCAGACACCCTGATTCCAAATCCACTCCACACCTGGTTCATTGATGGCAGTTCACTCCTACACAAAGGCCAGAGACCCTCAGCCTATGCCATCATCTCCCTTCCCTCCACCACCATTGAGAACAAATCTCTCAGGGAGGGATTTGGGTGTGACCTACCTGGAACTTCGTTCCTACGAACTTCCTCCCATAAAGCAGAACTTTTATCCCTCACCTGAGCCTTACAACTTGCTGGGAAAAAAGCCAACCACAACCAATATATGCATGGATTCAATATAGGCTTATTACATCTTACACCATCATTCTGCTATCTGCGCTGATACATGTTTTCTCACTACATTGGGCCTCCCCATAACTAATACCCCTCAAATACATGAACTCCTCCAGGCACCCCTGCAGCCCACCCAGGTTGCAGTCATTCACTGGAAAGGTCACTGATCTCCATCTGACCATATCGCTTAGGGCAACAATTACGCTGATTCTGTAGCACATTATGTTGCCCTCACCCAATCTGCCCCCAACCTTCTCTCCCACATTTCCCATTGTTCATGCCTCAGTGCTCTTCAGAGGAAGCAGCTGATTATACCATAAAACACCTCCCTAAAAATCAAGGATGGTTCATGGGAGAAAAGTAACTTCTCCCTGCAGCCCAAATCACACAAATCCTTACACAACTTCACAATGTATTTCATGTAGGACTAAAACCCTTTGAAACCTTTTTTTGACCTCTAATTCTGTACCCTATTCTCCACTCTCTTCTAAAACAAATCTCCTCCTCATGTACCATCTGTGCTCCCACCTCCCCACAAGGAGGTCTCAATCTCTTCCCTCTCCCAACTACATCAGGCTAGAGGCCATCTCCCAGGCCAAGACTGGCAAATAGATTACACCCACATGTTCCCTGTAAAAAAGATAAAAACCTATCTCACTCACGTAGACTTCTTTTTAGGATGGATGGAAGCCTTTTTTTCTCACTCCAGAGAAAGCTGGAGACACAGTCCTGATTTTACTGACAGTAACAGTTCCCTGCTTTGGCATTCCTACCTCCCTTGGGTCAGATAATGGGCCTGCTTTCACATCTCAAATAACTCAAAAGGTGTCTAATGGCCTAGTCATTGCTTGGAATCTTCACAGCAATGAAGATTCCCTACCACACTCAATCCCCTGGAAATGGAAAGAGCACTAACCACCTCCTAAAATTACATCTAACTGAACTTACAACTGAAATTCACCTTCCTTGGTACCAACTTCTCCCTTTAGCTTTAACAAGCTTAAGAGCTCTAGCCAGAAAACTTTGCCTTCTAAGTCCTTTTGAACTAATGTCTGGCTGCTCTTTAATGTTAGAAATCCTGCCACAGCCTTCCTCATTACTTGGGGACTATCTCTCAACTCTTAACACTTTAGGAAATGTTCTCCAGAAGCATGCTGACCTTACCTTACTCCACCTCCAGCCAGGAGAAACAACCACCTCACCTAAAACCAGAGACAAAGTTCTCTTAAAAGCTCTCCAAGTGCCCCAAAGGGGCTCTCCCCATCATGGAAAGGGCCATATACTGTCCTTATTATCACCCCTATGGCCATTAAACTAACTGAGTTTCCCCTAACCTCGTTCCACATCTCCAAAATAAAACCTTATCCCATCCCAATGTTTGGATATAGCTCCACTTTAACAGACCCCACCTCCCTCCAGATAATCCCTGAGGAACCATAAACCACAATGAATTACCTTCTTCACCTTCTCCAGACTCCTGTCCAGACAGGTCATTTCCCTCCTCCATTTCCTGTCCCAGCACCTCTGAAGAGCAGTCCTTGGATTCCTCTTTGAGGAATTCTTCCAAGGATCCTTTTCCAGTCATACACGGGAAAACATCGTAAGCCTTTTTTTTACCCAAACACCTCCTGTTCTCCCTCTCCTTCTTATCTTCCCCTCCTAATGAACCAAGTTTTAGCTGTCCCCTCTTTACCCACTTATCTAAACAGTTCCCTTACTTTAGCCCACTGCATGCTCAAAAAGTCTCACCCTGTGTTGCCATCCAGTTGTCAGATCTGTTTACATATCCCTCACTTCTTATTCAACTATACCTGTCTTGCCTCAAACTTCGGTGTCTACGTTTTCCTCCTTTAAGTACTCTGTTTATAAAGGGAGAGCTTTGTCTTCTCACGCAATCACTTGATATAAATCATTCCCCACTGAATATCAAAGAGAGGCTAACAACCTTCTCAGGCAGTATACCCAAGACTTAGAACCCCTAAACTCCTCCAAAGGGCTATGGAGGGACCCATAGTCAAGGTAATCTCTCTTCCCTCCCAGGCTCTCCTCTGCCTTCAAAGAGTCCAGCCCCAAGGGACACCAGTAGAAACTCTCAGCCCAAGATTAGGTAATGTCACTCTTACCATTGCCCCTTCCATTTTAACCCTACGTGGAACTATCCCAGGCTTTATCCAGACAGGCTACTATAGCTTTCCCCCACTCTCACTAGGCCCCACACCCAAAACCTGTACTCTCTTTTCTGTCAGGGCAGGCCTTCAATCTAGTCTTAACTTCTTTTGTGGATTAAAAGCTCTGGGGAAACTCAGAACTCTTGCCCCTTTATCCCCATACCCACTGGCAACCTCACTTATCACCTAGATCAAACCAAGTTTCACCCCTTCCCTGAGACACACTCTATTACCCCCTACTTATACAACTTATTACTGGTGCAACCCTAGCAAGAATCCTTTCCATTTGGGATTCTAAAAGGGTACCTGTAAAATATGCTGGAACTTGAGAACTGTTCCTTTCCTTCAACTTTTCAACTTGCCTCAATGACGCTGCTATCTTTTTCAAATGCAGAACCTCTACCTATGGATGCCTCCCAACAAACTGGACCAGCACCTGCACTCTTGTCCTGCTTTCCCCTGATATATCGGTCTTCCCAGGCAAGGAACAGGTTCTGGTCCCCATTCACATCTTACTTAGAACTAAAAGTGCCAACCAATTAATCACTTTCCTAATAGGACTAGCCTTCAGCACAGGAGTTTCCATCAGGACTGCTGGCCTAGGGATTACTACCCACCATTTCTGACTAATGTCCACTGAGCTGGTCAAAAGCCCCAAGGAAGTCTCTAATCAGTTACAACTCATATAAAACCAGGTGCACTCTCTAGCTATAGAAGTTAGCCAAAATGCTAGAGGCCAAGATCTACTCACTGCACTTTCTTAGAGGAGGCATGCTGTTTCTACGCCTACAAGTCTGATCTGATCTAAGAGGGCATCACCCAACTCTGGGAATAAGCTACCCACCTGTGATCTCAAAATGAAAGGCCTTGGTTCTATTGCCTGTGGGGACGCTGGATTCTACCTTCTTTGGGTCCCCTTGAGGAAATCTTCCTGTTATTAACTGTTGCCCCCTGTGTCATCCAATTCCTGTCCTCATTTATTCAGGACAGAGTAAAAAAGTGTCAGCTGCAATTGCAACCCAATTCCTACTACTCCCCAAATACTCTCCCAATATACCCTAAACTCACACAGACCTACCAACACCCAACTCATCCCACTGAGGCAACTATTGCCCTATCAAGCCAGAAGCAGTATCTGAAGACAGACCATCACCCCTGTGACCCCCTTTAACAAGAGCTGGGAATGTTGGAGGCCTAATATAGCCATAGACAAACCCATTTTCCATTCTCCTCCTCCACTTCTCCTAAGAAAAGGCACAAAGGATCTGGTTGGCCCCATCCTCTAGAAGGTTGAGTCAGGGACCCTAACCTAACAGGCAACCCGTAAAATGTGCCCACACCACATGGATCCATATAAAAGTGGTCTCTAATGGTACCCCAGGTGCAGACATCATTTTGCACTGCCCAGGCAGTTCACCCTCCCCTTTCAATAAAGCTGGCCTAAACTTCTCTCCTACTACAGTTTTGTCTCTGGGTGCAATTGTTTATACCTTTCAATCTATACTCAGGCAAATGGTCAATTCTTTGCTCAACTGCAGTCTACCTCTTGGTTCATGACATTGTGTGAGACTTCTTCCCTCTACTGTCCTGACAATATCTCCTCATGCTAAAGAGTCCTGTTCCTGTGGTCCCTTAGGAGTGATTGAAGGGACATCACATCCAACCATTTTGATCTCAAATTTTGCTAGTGTGTTAGTAGGACAGGGCTCTGCTGAGATCGTATTGTTCTAGGGTGAGTATTCTCATTAGCATCACTTAAGCTTCTTCCCTTGACCAATGCCATTATCTAGGACCTGATACCCCTTCCTCAGAAGAATATCTTTATCTCTGACTTCACTGAGCATAATAAAAGAAAATATCTCAGCTTGGCTCAGTGCCTGTAGCACAGTGGTTATGGCGCTGGCCATATGTACAGAGGCTGGCAGGTTTGAACCCAGCCCGGGTCTGCTAAACAACAATGACAACCACAAAAACAACAACAACAGAAAGAAAGAAAAGAAAGAAAAAAAGTATCTCAGCTTGACAGCACTTTCTAGGCCCCCCACAGATGATTATCAGGGCTACACAGGGCTATTTTTGGCCCTTCTCTTCTGGGATGGGGGCTTCCTAGAGGCCTGATTCAGGGTCCCTGCTTTGATTTCTCTTTGGGTTTCATTTCCCATGTAATGCTCCTCCTTGTCAAAAAATGGCTGAATTAAAAATAAAAGGCTGAATTCCCAGAGGCACCAAGGATGAGATATCACTAAGTCATAATTTCATGTCTTCACCTTGCCTCTTGGCAATCATTGCATACCTACCCCTATGTTGACATGAGGCTCCCATTCAGACCAAGACATTTACTTCCCTGAGACACTCAAAGGTATATGGGCAGTGTGGGATTCTTATCATTCCACCTTAGGCTTGCATGGGGTAGATGAAGAGGCATAGTTAAGCTTATGAAGGTCTCAACTGCATTGAAATGGGTGTCCATTTGATCATCACTCAATATCTATACCTTGGCTCCAGACACTGTGGAAGATATCACCCTTATGCTGACCTGATGGTCAGTTCTTATGCTAAAGATTCACTCCTCAAGGACCCACCACAGGGGATGTGAAGTGTCCTTTATCTGGACTTGCTGGCTTCTCCAAACTGAAAACATTGGTGGACACTGTGGTGTATATGTGTTCTGGGGTATGTGGCTACTTTAGTCCTAGGGTCACATTCCTTATCTTGGATTCTTTAAGCACCCAGGGATTCCCCTTCTGATGACCTTACTTCAGTCCCTGACACCAAGGTCCACACCTCCCCGAAATTTAAATGGATTATATGAAATATTCTCACATGTGTACTCCTCTACTAAGTACCTACCAATGAAGATTGAAGGGGCAGGACAGAGTACCACAATGAATGTGATAGCTGTTTCAGAATATTTGGTCAAGGGAATTTACCCTTGGGGTCCACTCCTTCAATCCTTGTATAGCCTGGATCTTATCCTTGTGATACACAATAAGGTCTCCTTCCCAGTGAACACCATGGAGGAGTGAGTGGGTGTCCCATCTGGCTATCTCTGTTTGGGTCTCTCAAGGGTTTCCTGTGATCAGTGGGTCCACACTTTCAGATATAACTACATGACACCTGTCACAGCCAGCGAATTCTTTTGCTGACCTAGGTAATCTATTTAGATAAAATCTTCTCTTCCCTGATCCCTCAAAAGAAAATGAGAGATCTCCTAACCCTAATATCTCTATTGTGGGTCATCCAGGGCTGACAACAGGGAAAAGGCTCTATGAATCCACTCTCTCATCAGTTAGTCCCACTGCCTTCCGTGGGGCCTCAGGTGGATACTGGTTACTAATAGTCTCCCTGAGTTCAGCTGTGTTGTGCTGCCTCCTTCCAAGAAGGTTCTCAACTCTGTGAGACGCTCCAGGAAAAAAAAAAAAAAAAAAAAGGAGGAGAAATGGGCAGCGCCTGTGGCTCAAAAGGGTAGGGCTCCGGCCCCATATGCCAGAGGTGGTAGGTTGAAACCCAGCCCCGGCCAAAAACTGCCAAAAAAAAAAAAAAAAAAAAAGGAGAAATCTCATGAATGGGACATCCAGAACTGACAATAGGGACTAGAGACTGTGGCACAACTTCTTTCTTGGGACGGGAAAAATGCCAAAATTCACTCAAGGTCCTCCCCTGTAACCCCGCAGGGTGTGAGAAATCTTCCTAAGAAGTCACTGAGCACCACTTCCTGCTGCCCCTGCCCAGAGCGTCTCAGAGCTAACAGGCCTGGGCTTGGTGGACACACCACTGTTCTGTGGTGGCAGATCCCTTCACTTCTTACTCGGCCGTCTTTTCTTAACTACTGGAAGGTGTGAGGACTCTTACCCCTGGGCAATAAGTCCTTCATCTTAATCAGGTCCCCCAGGAGTAAGTGTGGGGTAGGTTCCGGCAGACAGGCTGACCAGGGGCTTATCAGGATAGACCGTGGGGCGAGGCTCTTATCTCTGGGGACTCCTCTAACCTGGGGCAGCTGTTGCCCTCAGTTCTATTTAGAACCTTACCTTGAATCTGGAAGCACCCACGACTCCTCCGTCAGCTGACTCAGTCTGCTCTGCGCAAGGGGAGTTCCTTAAGGTCCTCAGACACGCAAGCAGGAAGTCAGGGGGCGTGACATCTGGCTGGCCTTGCCTGGGGCCTCTCAGGTAGGACATCAGGGGGCGGTCCTCTGTGTACTCGCTTTAGTTCCAGAGAGGAGGGTTCTGAAGATCCTCCCTCCCAGCGCTCACCTTGACCTATGCTTGGTGTCCAATTTCTCCCTCTGCTGAGCTGAGGTTGGGCTCTCAGCCTGAGGTCCTCATATTTCTGAGAACCCTGCAGAGTGACTGAGGGGATGGCTCAGCTGGAAAGCCCTATTCAGGCCTGTTAGGGCTTAGCGGAGGCACTGCCATTCCCCTGTGACCTCCTTTACTCAGCTGTGTTGGTTTCCTCAGCCTTCTCCCATGGGGATCCTAATCTTGCCTCTTTTCTCTTTGATTGTCGGCTTCCTGGGAAAAGATAACTCCCAGCAAATCTTGACTAATTTACTGACTGCAAACCTTGCAGAGTTTGGCTTTGGTCTCTGCCCCTGCCTTAAGGAGACATGGGAATCTTGCGGTACAAGACAGGCAGGCACCAGGACAGATGGTGGGGCGTCAGAGAGAAACACGTTGATCTGTGCTTTCTCTTCACCAGCCCGGATTAGCTTCTGATGCAACTTGGATTCTATTAAGTAGAAGTATTTATTTTCTACAAGGAAGGGAGTTAAGGAGACTGTTTTTGTGAGAATTTATCTGATATTGCCTATGAAGATGATTAACTCTTAAATGGGCTGTGTATACTGTGGAATGCTATTCAGCTGCACAAAGGAGGAATGCATGCCTTTCCCAGCAGTTAGCAAGGAATTGAATATTATCTCTATCTTTTTCATACCCTTTACTTAGTTTGCAATTGTCAGTGTTCTAATATATTTTCCAGTCCACTTTTTAACAGTTGAGCAGGCTTGAGTCAGGTCTTTTCTTGGAGTCTACTCACCTGTTTTTTTGTATCAAAGAGAACTATCCACTTTATATGTTGAGCCATTTAAAATCTATTTGTGTAGATCTAGGCGCCAGCCACATACGCCAGAGTTGGCAGGTTCGAATCCAGCCCAGGCCTGCCAAACAACAGTGACAACTACAACCAAAAAATAGCTGGGCCTTGTGGTGGGCACCTGTAGTCCCCGCTACTTGGGAGGCTGAGGCAAGAGAATCGCTTAAGCCTAGGAGTTAGAGGTTGCTGTGAGCTGTGACGCTACGGCACTCTACCCAGGGCGACAGCTTGAGGCTCTGTCTCAAAAAATAAAAAAATAAAAAAATAAATAAAATCTATTTGTGTGCTTTGGATGAGTTTATATCAGATGCCAATTAGATTTGCCTAATTTTGAGTGGAATTAGCCTTTAAACCTAGTTGATCCTGAAACATTTTGAGGGTGGTTTTGTACTAGTCTTTCAGTTTGCATGTTTTTATTAAAACTCTATGTTTCTAATGTGCCTATTTAATTTCTGTTTTACTTAAATTGCATGTTGTTCACTTAGTTTTCCAAACTTAAAGATACAATGTTAGATCATTAAATTTGAAATGTCTGCTTTCAAATAAAGGTTTAAATTATTATATCTCAAACACAAGACAGTAAAATTAACCAAAATGTGCCCCTAACCTACCAAAAAGTTTTGCTATCATAATGGTAGCATGTGTATGCCAGTAATGAAGAAGCCTGGAGATCAAGTGGCAATGAAATCTGAAACACTTTTTCCACAGCTTATTGAGAATTGTATTTTCCTTGCAAAGTAGTCGTCCATAGCCTGGAAGAAGTGGTAGTCGGTTGATGCAATGTCTGGTGAATAAGGTGGATGACAGTTTCTAATTACAGCTTCTGTTTGAGCAGCATCATTTGTGAGACAGAAACAGCGTTGACTTATAAGAGGATTGGCCTGTTTCCATTGATCACTCTCGGTGCTTAATAGCAAGAATCCTCACCACGTCATCCAATCGATTACACTGGACACCAGCTGTAATAGATTGACCAGGTTTCATGAAGCTGTGTTGGATAGTAACAGCATTGGATCACCAGATACCATTAGCTTTTTGTGATGAATATTTGGCTTTGGACTGTGTTTTGGCACTTCATTTTTTTCCAACCTTTGTTCCAAAGACATGAGATTGTCAAGTGAGATGAAAAAAAAAATCCACTTTTCATCACACATGAGATTGTCGAAAAGAATCCATTTTTAAAAATCACACTTACCAAGACCATATAGAAATGATTCACCTGTTTTGTCGTGTCAGCAAAGGAAGGAAAGCTACAAGATGATTTATTTTCTGATGCTCCTTTAATTCATGTGGAACCCAACCATCCAGTTTCTTTACCTTGCTGATTTGTTTTGAGTGGTCCAATATTATTAGAAGAGTAACAGCAATTCTTGCTGCAAATTTACTCAAAAGATGAGATGGATTTGCTTCCACTAGAGATTTTAGCCCATCATTATCCACTTTGGTCTTAGGTCACAAATATGGTTCACTTTCAAGATTAAAATTATCAGAAGAGAACTTTTCACACCATCAATCTACCTTGCATTCATTAGCCACATCCTTTCGAAACACTTCCTTTATATTTAGACCTGTTTACACTGCACTGGTTCCATGATGGAACTCATCTTTACAAATAACTCAAAGTTTTGACTTGTCCACAATTTCACAGAAATTACTGTAAAAAAAGAAAAAATAGGGGTGGTACCTGTGGCTCAATGGAGTAGGGTGCTGGCCCTGTATACTGGAGGTGGTGGGTTCAAACCTGGCCCTGGCCAGAAACTGCAAAAAAAGAAAAAAAAAAAAAAGGAAAGATAATCAGAAACCAAAAAGTGAGTTTCAAAGAATCAAGATGTAGTGTTACAACATGAAATACATACAGAAATAAATGAATAATAAAGCAAGAAGTATCAAAGTGAAATATCAGAGATATCAACTGTCAAACTTAGTACTTAAGAAAATCAGATATTCTATACTTTATAGCCTAGTATTTCTACAAAAATCATTTTCATAGGAATTATCAAACATATATAACAGTACATAAAAGAATACAATTTTCCCTTTATACCTGACACTTAACATAACACTTATTAATAACTAAGTAGAATGTTGACAAGATTAGTATCTTTGGCCACGCCTGTGGCTCAGGGAGTAGGGTGCCAGTCCTATATACCGAGGGTGGAGGGTTCAACCTAGCCCCAGCCAAAACTGCAACAACAACAACAACAAAAAAGATTAGTATCTTTTTAATCTATGTGGTTGTTCCTTGGCAAGACCATCCCTGAGCTGATGCTTCATGCTTCCATTTAGAGATATGTAATATTTGTGTATCTTTTCATTTTGTAAACTTGATGATCACCATTCAATTGTGATAATTCCATGTTTTTCATTATTGCTTTTTAGCAGTCTCTCATTCTTCTTAAGTTATTACCTGAAATTCTTTAAGTAGTAACTTCTTGTTTGCCATTTGTTGATCCTTAGGAAGTATTAGTTCTAGTGTTCTTTTGTAAAATATAAATCTCTTCCAAAACTATTTCTTATATGATATTATTGAACTCATATTACTTATTTTTGTTTTTTCTTTTATAATTAATAATAGATACAATTATCTGTCATATAGATCTTTTATAAGAATTGGCTTTTGCAAGTTGAGTTTACTTATCAATTAATTTATCGATTTTGCATTTATCTTACTTATACCTTCTTTTGGTTTACTATTTTTTCTCTAGATTTTTGAATATTGTTGGATTCAAATATGCTATCTTTTCAAATATTGATCTTCTAAGCCTACACATATACTTGTAATATCACTTGGGTGGTTACCCACAAGTGGTATTATAGATCCCATTGCTTACACTCTTAGAATATTTGCAATATGTGTAAAAACTACCAGGTATAGAAAATTATCTTAATAAAGCTGTGAAGAGCAGGAGAAGGATAGAGTTGTTTTTTGTTTTTTGGTTTTTTTGCAGTTTTTGGCGGGGGCTGGGTTTGAACCCACCACCTGTGGCATATGAGGCCAGTGCCCTACTCCTTTGAGCCACAGGCACTGCCCAGGATAAATTTTTCTTTAAGGAAGTTTCAGGGTTCCTGAGTATTTTGCTTTATTTTCTTCTGATTATCACTAATGAAAGGGACATGAATATACCTAATTGTTAATGACAAACTTAAGTTTTCTTTATGGAGAAATATTATATGTTTTCAGATAGCAGATTCAATATTGTAAATGTGCTGATTCCCCAAATTTATTCCACAGGTGAAAGTAATACTTTCACTACTAATGAAAACCAAAAGGGCTGTTTGTGAATGTCTGTGTACATCAAATTTGGCAAGCTAATTCTAAAATATAAAAAGACCTACAGATGAATACAGATAGCAAGCACTTTTAGGGGGAAAGGAAAAGAAGGTATGATGTTAAGGATTATTAAAAAATAACTATAGTAAATAAGTTTGTGGTAAAGATGTAAGCATAAGCAAATAGAATAAAGAAAGGAATGGATTATTTGAAAATAGTCCTCTATTATGCATGATCTCCAATTTTATTCAAAATATACCACTGAATAGAGCTGGGGGAAAGAACAGTTTTTGTACTAAAAATGACAGTGGAACTATCTGATATTCATCTAAAAAAATGCAACTGAAATCCTCCTTTACATTTAATACAAAAATCACTTCCAGGTGGACTGGAAACTTATTGTAAATTACTTACTTTGAAAATTTTCACACATAATAAAGGAAAATAGTATGAAAAGCCCTCATGCATTTTATCAGCTTGCCCGCTAGCAGCATTGGTCAATGAGGGAAGCGATAAATCTGGAAGAGAAAGACTGATTGTGGGGACATGTATCAAGTCAGTATCAGAAGGACTGGCAGTGACAGAAGCAGGGAAGATGGAGAAGTGGCCGCTCCTTTGCCACATGCTCTCTGCATAGTGGGCCTCAGGAACTTCTGGGGCCCTCACTTTCAGACAGTGGCACCTGGCACTTGGCACTGGCTTGGAAGAATGCTGTGTGGGCCAGTGATGTGTTCACTCCACCCTGACGACCTTGGTTCCCATATGCTCCCTTGTGGAGCTCGGCAGTGCCAACAACTACAGCCCGACTCTCTGTGTTCCACAGAAGAGTCACCAGGAGATGTTGTGCTGGTAACAGACACACTGAACAGAACCAAGAGAACATTACTGACCTGGATGCCATGCCATACCAGGATGTCCAGATGTTATGGGAGGAGAGTCCTGTGTAATTTCCACCCAGCTGAGTGTTCTTTCTGAGAGTGAGAAAATTAGGAACTGGGATTCTTCCTTTCTTTGCCCATGTCGAGGTGTCCTACAGATTCTTCAGTTCAGCCCAAAGACCCTCTTGTGGAAACTGTGATTATGGTGAGTACATTAGATTCCGTCCACCACAATCTGTTCTCTGAACCCAGTCATCCATACCTTTCTCATGCAAACCATTTTCCCCTCCCAAGATCCCCAAAGAGTTCACTTATTACAAAGGCAGCTAAGAATCCAAATCTCATCACCTAAATCAGGTTCCCGTGCAGAAGAGACTCTTGGACAGAATACTAAATGGAGCACAATGTCTATTTGTGTATTGTGTGAGATAAAAGGGACAAATTATCTGCTCCTATACCAAATAGATTACAGTGGACAGGCATAGGGCAACAACTGCAATCATTCCTGTTCATAAAAAGGAAAAACGGTAGACAGAAAACAATCCCTGATTTGTTAGTTGTGATAGAAGTTGTGAAATTCTTTTTCTTTTTCTTTTTTTTTACATTTTTTTTTTATTAAATCATAGCTGTGAAATTCTATTGAGCAAATATGAGCTCCCTGTTTGGATTTTAATGCTTGTGAATAATTGTCCTAGGAATCAGCTACTGTCTCTGGAGTTTCAGTTGCTCCTTCAGAGTCATCCTCCTTTTTTTTCTTTTTCTTTTTTTTTTTTTAGGGGATGTAGCATGCATTTACCACTGAGTATACCAAATAATTACTTTGCAACCTGTGACCAAATGCACTGAGACAAGGTCCCAAAACACGTACCTTTCTTTTTTAACCTGTCAAAAGGTCCTTTCTATTTTATCTAGTATATTTAAAGGTGAATGCTAAGACCCATTTTGCCTTCCAGACTTCATTCTCTGAACAGTGAAATACCATCTAAGGAGTGGCATGCATATCCTAAAAGCTTTAATTTGCCCACTGAATACCTAAATTTAAACTTCATTCTCGCTAAAGAACATGCAATTTACCAAAGGATAAAAAGGTCATGCCTTGAAACATTTATCAATGACTTTTCTCATCTGGACTCTTGCCTCCACACTTCTTTTTAATTGGCCCTCTCATTCACTAGGATATCTTACCTCACTTACAATTACTCTTAGCCCCTAAATTCTGAATATCTCAAGCAACAGCACAGTATCATCCTTAGAGCAGATGCTCAGTGTTTAGGAGTCAATGAGCCAATGAGCATGGAATCTAATTGATTAAGATCTGATTTCTCCTACATTCGTTATGAGCTACGCAAATACAAGAAAGTATCATTTACTTTGGAAAAGAACATAGTAAAATTTATTAAGAAAGCCAAGAAAGTTACTGTCTTTTAATTTGTGTATGTCAATTTACTCAAACAATTTTACTAATGAAGTATTTCAAATTTCCAAGGAAACATGCCTTGGAATTCCACATTATACTGTTATAAATTGCAACACAATGCAGTTTTTACAATTTCTGTTACAAAATAGCAAACTTTTACTCATAAACTTGATACAAATTGCTATAAGTGTATAGACAAGTCATTCACAAACTTAGATTCTGAAGCAATGTAGGCCTTCTATTGCAATGAACAACTTTTAAAGCCTAATGAGAAGATAAACAAAGAAAACTAAGAAGGGAAGAGAACAATAGAAACCATACCATCAAAATCACCTTCTTCAAAAAACAGAAAACAGGCCTTTCACTCTGCTCCTTACGAGGCTGGGCCTGGGAAGTGCTTGAATTGTTCTCCCCTTGGCTCTTTTGGCACCTTCACTGGCTCCTGTGTGTGAGACACCTAAAGAAGCAGTGATGGTGAATGGAGCTCCCCAAGGGCCCTGGAGAGTGTAAGGTGTCCCCAGAACAGACAAGACTGGAGAATCTTTTCAAAATAATAACAATAATAAAAGTATTTCTTTTTCATCTGCAACAGTAGCCTAACACCCACCCCATGCCCAGACCCTATGTTTTACCTGGCCCACATCTAGCCACAGCAGCCTGTATACCCTCCAGGCTGTCAGCAGAGTCAAACTTTTTCCTCCATGTTCTGGCCGTAACATCAACTCAGATGTCTCTCCTGGTGGTGCATATTTGGTATTCTGGCTCCCTGATTAAAAGCTTTCTGAGTAATAAGACCTCCCTATATTCTCTGAGATTTATGGCTAATCCTTACATAGAATGTGTCAGGGTCCCATGCACAATGGGGAATCTGTCCTAAGAGGCTGGAGCCCTAGGATGGAAAGAGATTTCTTGGAGAAAGAGAAAAACATGCTGATATATTTCTTCAGTATTATCTGCTAAAATTTAGTCTCTTGTGGACCTTCTGTAATTATTGATATACTTATTACATGGATGAATCTGATAGGCAAAATCTCTTGAGTCTTTCATTTCTGACATTATCTAACATGGTGGTTATTTAGTACACTGACATATTTTTGCCATTGTTCATAACAAAAATATTCTATGTATGTGATATCTACAAGTTTTTTTGTGTGTATGTATATGCATTATCTGAAATTTCCTGAGCAAATACCTAGCCTTACTAAGTGATTCATTCTGATATTCTCTATTATCCTTCTAGTCAATTCTTTATGTTATACTAAAATAATGGTCAGAAAAGACCAGCTCTCACACACTAAAGAAGCTTCAGGCAGTTACTATATCCTCTAGAATCATACTGCCTTAAGCAATCCAAGTATCATATGCTTTCTTAATTTGATCTCATTGACTTTGGCTGGCCCCTGTGGTTTGAGAGGTTGCCTCAGGTTCCTGTCATGAAGTGACAGAAATCCACTATGTCAAGACACTTTTGAAGTCACTAAGGTGAGAACTCGAAAAAGTTCCCTCCAACCTATCCTATCATCTGTCTTTTATTAAGGACCACACACTCACCCCAACTCTATGATCTGTCCCTCCTCTCCATTGTGAAATGTTCTTACTCCTGACTTTATATCCATAAAAAATCCATGTATTGGACTTAATCAAAATCAAAACATTTTGCTATATAAAAGACACTCACAGGAAAAGGAAAATGCAATTGATAGACCAGGAAAAAAGTTTGTAAGCCACCTATCAACACAAGATTTTTTTTCTGTAATGAAGAACCTCTTTAAAGTCAACAGTAAGAAATGAAGAGTCCATAGAAAGTGGGCAGAAGACTTGAACACATGCTTTACCAACTATAATATCCACATACCAAATAAACAGATAGAACTATGTTAAATGATATTTCTTTGAGAAAATATAAATTTCAATCACTATAAGATGCCATTTCATGCTATTATAACAACTTTAAAAATTGCTAGGACTATCAAGTCCTGGTGAGTATATGGAGCAGCCAGGTCTCTCATTCATTGATCATGTCAATGCAAAATAATCTGGGCTCTGTGAAAGGCATTTGAAAGTTTCTGATAAATGTAACACACACTGATTTTCTTTATGGTAAAATTGCTTTTATTCTTTTTCAAATTTAGAAAATCTTAATAGTAATATTGCTTTTTAAAAATTTATTACACTGTGCATTTCATGTGTAAAACAGAGGAAAGTCATGTTAAATTTCTTGTCTAATATTAGAAATTAGAAATATATACTTCACATTTTTGTTTATGTCATATAATTAAGATTTTTTTAATTTCAAATTAATATGAGCCCTTTACCAATGAGGAGTGCTGAACACCTCCACACTGTGCATGTTAGGTGAGAACCTGCTGCTCGCCCTCTATCCTCCCTTTACTCCCACCCTTTACTCCCCTCCCACTTGCTAGACCATATTTGTGTTTTATTTTTCTTGTGGGCATGCACGCATGCATGCACACACACACACAAACATATATATACATATGTATAGATAGATATAGATATAGATATATAGATTTTTTTTTTTTTTTTTTTTTGGAGACAGAGTCTCACTTCGTTATGCTTGGTAGGTTGCCCTGGCATCAGAGCTCACAGTAACCTCAAACTCTTGGGCTCAAGCAATCCTCTTCCTTCAGCCTTCCAAGTAGATGGAACTACAGGTGCCTCCTATAATGCCCAGGCATTTTTAGAAATGGATTCTCCCTTTTGCTGACACTTGTCTCAAACTCCTGAACTCAAGCAATCCACCAGCCTCGGCATCCCAAAGTGTTATGGTTACAGGCATGAGACACCCCACCAGGCTACAGACACATATTTTTGATAGACTTCTACTGCATATTTTCCTACAGAAAAAAATTTCCATGTTTACACACACACACAAAAAAATCTGCATATGGTTGTCCACAGCAGTTTGATTCATGATAGCCAAACCCAAATTCTTTCAGTGAAAGAATGGGCAAAGGCAGGGATCCATACAATAGCGTACTACACTATGATAAAAAAAGAACAGATGGGTGGGCATGCAGCTCACACCTGTAATTCTAGCACTTTGAGAGGCTGAGGTGGGAGGATCCCTAGAACTCAGTCATTAGAGACCAGTCTGACCAAGAATGAGACCCTGTGTCTACTAAAAATAGAAAAAAATAGCCAAGTATGGTGGCCTGTGCCTGTACTAATGATGCTGAAACAGGAGGATCATTTGAACCCAAGAGTTAGATGCTGCAGTGAATCTGATGACACCACTGCATTCACCACCTGGTAACACTGCTGGAGACAACTGCCTCTTCTGGCTGACCTCTCAGCTGCCCACCCTGGGCCTCCCCCTGGGAGACATACATGCCCATTGACTCCAGGCTGGCACTGCACGTGGGTCCCCCGCACCAGTCTCACCTCTGTCCCAATGAGCTGGTGTCAGCTGTGCTCTGCTAAATGAGGAGGACTCCTGTGTGGGTGAACATTAGGGAAGTTAGGATTATTGAAATGATTGTACAGAAGTTTTATAATCAGGGTCGAATATGCAAATTTGTGTGAGGCCATGACTTTCCACAAATAAATGGATTGGGGAAAAAACCTGCACAACACACCCTATTGGGGGCTTCATGAGACTGCTTGGCATGAACATTAGAAGACTTCAGGGAAAAGGCCTGCAAGGGCCTGGGTGAGATCAGGCAGAGCTTCAGGTAAAAGGCCTGCAAGGGCCTGTCTGAAGCCAGAAAGGACCACAGGAAAAAGGTCCATAAGGGCCTGGCTGGGGCCTGAAAGGGCTTGGGAAAAAGTCATGAAAGTGACTGCTGAAGCCTGACCTGTTACCTACAATACAAAGACTCTGTACCAGAGTCTTTGAAGGCAGGGAGTCATTGTAAGATTAACTAGAACAGCATGTACAGCTGACTCATAAAGCTAGAAAAACTAATTCTTGTGGGCTGATATAAAAAGAATCAGCTTCTTTCTCTCCAGCTTCCAATGTGAGTAGGACCTCAGCTAATCTACGTTGAAGGAACATAGATGATTAACTGGGTTGCATCTAGATTCTAAGTTCATGTTCCCTTTTATTTTGTTTCTGTAATCCTGTGAGTGATTGATAAGTATTTTAAGAAGTAAAAGTAATGAAAATAGCTAAAGGGTTATGGAGTGGATAATAGAGAAATAGTGCAAGAGAAACCACATATACTATTGCTGTTGCAAACACTGGTTTGTGGATTAAGGGATAATGAAAATAATAAAAGCTGAGTGTATCTGGAGTTCCAGGCTGGCGCTGTTTCTCCCATTGGGTAGTGTTGGATTGCCCTGGGCCCATTGTTTACATCTACACTTTGTCTCTGCATCTTTATTTTACTTTATTCTTTTGACACTGCCACACACTGAGATAGAACCAGCGTTCCTGGGGCTGGTCCCCAAAATTCGTGCTCTGCCTTGATTCTGTCCCTCCTCTGCTCACAGTGGTGGTGGCCCTAATAGGAGATGGGATCTCTGGGGACAGGTGTACCTCCTTCCTGCCCTAGGGCAGGCACTTATCTCTCTTTCCACCTCTGTGTCCTGGTGCCACGACCACAGTTTGGGTATGGCACTGATGGTTGACTGTGGTCTACTCACATGGGTGCCCACCCAGTGTCAAGACTGCCTGAGGGCTGGCATCAGGTTCTAGTCCCTCTTCCTTTCATTTTTGGGGTTCCTCCCACATTTATCTTCACCATGCTCCTGGGTTGCTGGGGTGACTATCACCACTGCCTCTGAGACCCTGCCAGGCTCAGTATTAGCCATTGTCTAACAGGCTGGCTTATCAGTCACTGCCCAGAGCTGACTGGGGCCATCCAGGTCTTGCGGTTGCCCTCCCAGGTGGGAATAGCTCTAGCTCCACAACCTGCTGTAATGCAAGTTTGGGGGCTGGGAAAGTGGAGATTCGAGACCCAGAAGGACATGAAAAGGGCCTTTCTTAGTTAAAGTCAAATTAGACAGAAACTAGAAACCTATGAGACCTGGGAGAGGTAGTTGGGAGGCTCGTAGGATACTCCTGGGTCCTGCAGGTAAAATCTATCTTTTCTCCAAGGGATATGAGTGGTGCCTCTCCCAGCCACTCCAGGCGGATTGGCAGG
Source organism: Otolemur garnettii (assembly GCF_000181295.1). Lineage (NCBI taxonomy): Eukaryota > Metazoa > Chordata > Mammalia > Primates > Galagidae > Otolemur > Otolemur garnettii. Next base: position 122,061 of record NW_003852467.1, read on the forward strand.
GGATGATCGTGGCCTCTGGATAGAACCCTAGCCAAGGTGAACCTGAGAGCCCTGCTGGGTTCTGTCCAGAAATTGGGTACAGAGAGCACCTATCAACCTAGGGGCCCAATCCTGGGGCCTGCTCTTCTCAGATCTACAGCTGATTATGGAATGTGGAATATATTTCCTTTTCCCCATAGAAAGGATACCTGAGAGACCCTCTGAACCAGCCTGAACTTTTGGGGGCTACTCATTGGTCACCTGACCTGGAAAGGCTTTCCTTACCTGGATGGAGTCAAACTCTCAGGTGCTGCTTAAGGCCCTGCCAGGCTCTGAGAGCTCTAGACCAGATTTCAGGGTCCAACCCTGCCATCCCCTCCCCTACTTTGCTTCATGCAGAGCTAGGCCAGGACTGTGCTCCCTGGAAGTTACTCTGATGTGGGTCCCCCCACCTGTAGTTCCTAGTCCCTATGTAGCCATTGGCTCTAGTGCCAGTGGCAGGTGCTGCGTCTGCCCCGTCCCCAGTTCCACGTGGCTTGCAGGTGCCCTCTTGTAGGAGATCTGCTAATCACCAGGTACAGACATTCAGGTGTGGCTGTCGGCTTTTGGGTGCTGTCCACTCTCAAAAGCTCTCCAGGAAGCCAAGCAGACTCTCTTGCTAACCTCACCCTACTGATCCCTTGCCCATCCAGAGTGTGCCCTCAGATAAATCCGAGGCCTCAGTCCAGCCTGCATTTGTCTAGTAAGGCCTCATCACTTTCTGGCAGGAATGAGTCTCCATGCTCATCTTGTGGACCTAGTATTGGGGCAGGGTGGTGACTGGGATGGAAGGACTGGGAATGTCCTCCCCAACCATGCCTCATCCCCAGTTCATTTTGGGAACAGGAGCTACAGGCAACATAGGGCGATTGAAAAGCTCAGTTTATTAAAGGAATGCAGGAGTCAGGAAACAAACAAACAAAAGCAATAAAAACTGGTGACAAATGGATGACCCATTCATAATTATGCTGAGTGAAAACAGTTCAATCATCAAAGTCAACCTAACCTACTATATAATCCCATTTATAGAAAATTCTCAAAACATCAGAATTATATGTATGTGATTTTTTGTATTTCCCACAGTGTTTCCATCCTATTTCTAATTTTAGTGCTTTTGAAATGTTGCCTTGTTTTTGTGAATCATTTGCACGCTGTAGTAATTTAGATTTACTTATGAAGTACACAACTTCTACCTCTAGTAAGATGGAGGAACAAGGCCTGGATTTACCCACCTGCCTGAGGCAATTAAACAAATAGACATGTGCCCTGGAAGACACTGTACTGACAGGCAGCACGGGGGCCCAGGCTGCTTTCCTTTTGCAGTTCCACCTTCCTTATAAACACATCATCTTCATGATAGTTGATGAATGGAGGAAAACCATGAAAGGTTGCAAACTGGATGTTCACTCTCTTGGCTTGGAAATTACAAATGTTACATTGACTCATACGCATAGGTTTAGTCACATGATTGTTTAAAGTTTTCTTTTTTTTGCAGTTTTGGCCCGGGCCGGTTTTTGAACCTGCCACCTCCAGCATACGGGGCCTACACGCTACTCCTTTGAACCACAGGTGCCACCCTTAAATTTTTCTAATTTCAGATTAAGATGAGGGTACAAATGTTTCAGGTATATGGCTTTCATTTGTAAGGTACAGTTCAAGTTGCAGGTCACATGATTTCTTACAACTTGAGGGCACTTAGTAAGGTAGTCTCACCATGAATCCAGGAAGGAGATGAAGACAAAGTGTGGATGAGCCCTTGCAATCGCTCCCATGAATTTTTACCTCCTTGATACTCAACAGAGAACAATTATTAAGAATATTTATGATAATCACCTTATTCATTTCCTGGCAGAGTTTCCCAGGATGACAAATTTCCTTGAAATTCTCTAAATTCTTTGAGATGCTATTATGTTGGATCCCTCTGTGTTGGACAGTTGCTACCAAACAGGTTCACAGCAGTTTTTTTTTTTTTTTTAAAAGAAAACCCTGTAAAATCTCAGGAGGGAGGGTTTGCCTTTTAAATTCCATACTACTTTTCTCCACTGCCCTATGCAATAACTTCTAAAATGTTAATAGCATGAGAATTTTCTTCTTTCTGTTGATCTATGGTCAAAATCTGTGAAGTCCTACTACCTTCAAAATGACTGAACTTACCTGAAAACTTGTACAAATGTCAGCAGACACAAGGAAAAGCCAGAATTTTCTCATGGGGCATAGAGAGAAGTAAGAGGTAGTGGAAGGATATTGAATTATTTTTATCTTTGCCAATCAAAGATAACATGCCTGTCAATGAATCACTTTTACCCCTGAGAAGGATTCCAGGGATTTTAGGAAAGCAACCCTCAGTAGATATTTGTTACACAATGACTTTCATGATATTTGGTTTGATGAGAAGTTATTAACCACCTAGGTAAGCTCACTGATAGGTCTATGTGTTCATTATTCAGTCTCAAATGCAACAACTCATGAAAATTCTACTGCAGATATTTGGGTGGCTTCAAAATGTCCTCTTCAACTTCAGGGCTCTATCTGGTAAACTAGTAGATTTTATGCCAAATTGGATTATACTCAGCTCTGTAGGAAAACATTTTGAGGACGTGGTAGAGACACCCAGTTGGGCACTCAGGTCTATATATCACTGTCAAAATCACCTTCTACATGAAATAGGATATTGCTGTGAGAGGAATACCACTGTGATGGCTGGGATTGCCAAGGATTTGGAATAATCTAAGTCTGCATAAAGGCAGCTGATTGTGCCCTGTTTTTTTCACTTGAATTAAGGTGCAGCCTTCATGGAAGGGTCTCATGAAGGACAGCAGGTGAAGTTCCAGTTTGGACAAGAGGGCACACTGGAGCAGACTTAGGGACCAGGTGCTGTAATGCACAGAGAGCTCGGGCTAAACAAAAATGCCATCCCCTGCTCAGAGTCAGCGCTGAAGGAACACTGGAATTACAAGAAGCAGGGATCCAGTTGAATGAAACCCATAGGCCCTCCTCATTGATGCTTAAATCTTATTTTAACCTTCCTTATTTATTCCTGCTTTAAGTTTATCAGCTACAACATGTTCCACACCTATCCTGAGGCATTAATGGTAGAGAGAAAAGAAATAAAGAAAGAGACAAAGATTTGACTCAGGCTGGGAAGAGTAGAACAGAGTCAGCTATAGATGAATTGAAGGAAGTGTCCTAGTCCCAGCTTTCTCATGTGCTAGATATGTGAAATTTTTGACGCAATTACCAGGTCTCTGAGCCTGACTATTGAAAAGTTTTTAAAGTATATACATCACATAACACAATGCTTGATGTATCTAAGGACCTTAGCAAGTAGCAGATAGTGTCATGATTACATTGATCCCAGATTCTCCCACCACCGTGTGTGTGCATGGATCTCCTGAGTCCAGGCTTTCATAGAATACAGAGAATGCTATGGGACAGCAAATAGCAAATCATACCAACATGTTCTTCAGCAAGAAAATTTTTGCCTTGGAGATTGTTATTTAGTTTGATGTGGGTTTGTTTTCTCCAGCGTAATGTAATTCAGATTTCATAGAATGTGTATCAAAAACCCATCCCTCCCTTTGTTCCAGCTGCCTTTCTACATGCATCCAAACCTTCCCCCTTTTATTTATTTCTCCCATATCAAAAATTTCAACCTTGTTTGTGGTTAGCCAAATTACACTGAAGATAACCTATTCAAAGTTTCTTTTGAATGAAGTGGGCACTGGCCTTCCTAGGCCATAGCAGAGTGCCCCACAGTAGATTCCAGCTATATAATCTTTAGAGAGTATCATCCTTATTTTTCATAAAGTCCTTGAAAATAATATGCATAGAACACTTAGTTTGTACACTGTGTTCAACAGCATTGAGAGACAGGAATGAAGAATACCTTCCATTCCTGTCACAGGTGAGAATCTCCAGTTCACCCATGACCCAAATGTCATAGATAACAAGAGTTTTCCATGATAGGCTGGTGGGTTTCAGTGGTGACATACACTATTTGAGGGCCTGGTCCCCATTCACAATGTCCGACCTAGCCTCACCTTCACTATCTAGCTTAATGTAAAATTTACTTCCCCTACAAGACTTGAAGCTTTCAAAACCCACAAATTGCCATGGCACAAGGCATGAACGCTTGCTTGACTGGCTCATGTGGACTGCCCATCTCAAACCTCATTACACCTTTTTTTAAATAGAACTTCAAGTGTTAGAAGATTTTACTGCAACTCCTATAAAATTATATATTTTATGCTAAAATTCTGTGAGTAGGTCCGAACCGTTAATCCTAGCATCCCCAGTTGCATTGAAATGTTTTCAAAGAGCAGGTTTTCAATGCAGCTTTGGGGAATAAGTAAACCAGAAAGCATGGGATCTAATTTATTAATATTTATTTCATATACACTCCAGAAAGACCTAAGTTGAAGGACTATATAATTTTACTGAAAAAAGATGAAGAAGATATAAACAACTGAATAATGTTTTTTTCTAATTCTCACAATTCATCCCAACTAGTTTAAAGCTGAATTCATCCCTATTTCAGAGGAAATGCCTATAGAAATGCCACGTTCCCTTACTCCCCATCACAAAGTGAAAGGTATGGTTTTACAGTATCAGTAAAGCACATACTATGAAACCTCATAAATAGCATTCAATGTGTGACCAATATTATTTGAACGTGAAAATATTGAAGATAATTAAACATCTATGAAAAGAAATAACACTTGCATAATACACTCATTAAAAAATAACAGAATAAATTGTCAACTTACACACACAAAATAGGAACATATACATGACAAATGCTGTTTCTCCCCAGCCCTGGACCTACATTCCTGGAACACTACCCCCCTATTCAGATACATGAAGAAGGTGTCCCTGACTTCACTAGGTGTGGGAGATGCTACCAGACACATCACTAGAACTCGCAGTGGCCATGGAGGTAGCGGCAGCCTTGACTAAAATTCTACCTTGAGCTCTCTCTTCTTCATCTAGCAGAACACCCTCATAGGGCTGGATATGACAACTGCCTTTTCAGCTTTCCACCCTGGGCCTCCCCCATGGAGACCAGAGTGCCTGTTGACTCCAGGCTGGCACTTCCCTTGGGTCCCCAGCAGACAGGCTACCCTCTGGCCTGCTGAGCTGGTGTGACTGCCCAGCTGGTGCCATCATCCACAAGTCCTGCTGAATGGGGAGGACTCCTGCTCTGTCTTGATTCTGTCCCTTCTCTGCTCACAGTGGCAGTGGCCCTAATAGGAGATGGAATCATCTCCTAGACAGGTGCTACCTCCTTCCTGCCTCAGGACAGACACTTAACCATCTGTCCAGCTCTAAGTCCTGGTACCAGGATCATAGTTGGGGTGTGGCCCTGATGTGTCAACTATGATCTAGTCACATGGGTAACCCACTGTCAGGACTGCATGAGGGCTGGCATCAGTCCCTGGTCCTTGTTCCTTTCACTATCAAGGCTCCTACCACATTTATCATCACAGTGACCCTAGGCTGCTGGGTTGACTGTCACCACTGCCTCTGAGACCCTGCCAGGCTCAGTGTCAGCTATTGGCTGACAGGTGGCTCATTAGTCATTGCCCAGAGTTGGCTGGGGTCATCCAGATCTTGCTATTGCTCACCTGGCTGGGAGCAGCTCCAGCTCCACGGTCTGCTGGGGATGTAGGTTCCGGGCCAGGGCAAGTGGAGATTTGGGAGGCAGAGGGACTTGAAAAGGGCCTTTCATGTTAAAAGTCAACCTGGAGAGAAACAAGAGATGTGTGGTGGCTAGGAGAAGTGGTTGGGAGGCCCCAGGGTGCCCCTGGGTGCTACCTTGTGTCCAAAGGGTCTGATTGGTGCCTCTGTCACTCACTCCTAGAGGGTTGGGAGAGGATGAGCAAGGCCCCCAGACAGGACCCTAGCCTAGGTGATCCCAAGGGCCCTGCTGGGGCCTGTCCAGGCACTGTGTGCACAGAGCACCCATCAGACCTAGGGGCCCGAGCCTGAGGCTTGGTCTTCTGAGATCTGTAGCTGATTACTGAATGTGGAACATATTTCCTTTTCCCCATAGTAAGGGTACCTGAGAGACCACCCCAACCAGCCACAACATTTGGGTGCTTCTCACTGGTAGCTTGACCTGCAAGGGCTTTGCTTACCTGGCTGGAGTCAAACTCTCAGGTGCTGGCTAAGGAACCTTACAAGGTCTGAGAGCTCCTGGACCAGATCTCAAGGTCCAACCCTGCCATCCTCTCCCCACTTTGCTTCTTGCAGAGCTAGGCCAGGACTGTGCTCCTGGAATTGACTAATATGGGCCAGCCACTCCCAGGTCCCCAGATCCTGTGTAGCTGTTGGCTCTAGTGCCAGTGGCAGATGCTGTGTCTGCCCCGTCCCCAGCTCCAAATGGCTTGCAAGTGCCCTCCTGCCTGCATCGCCAGGTAGAGATATCCAGGTGTGGTTGCTACCTCTTGGGTGCTGTCCATCCTAAGAAGCTCCCCGGGAGCCAAGCAGATTCTCCTGCCAGCCTCACCCAGCTGTTCCCATGCCTATCCAGAGTGTGCCCCCAAATAAACCCCAGCCTGGGTCCTGCCTGCATCTGTCTAGCAAAGCTTCATCACTTTGTTCCTGACAGGAGTGAAGCTCCACAGTCATCCTGTGGACCCAGCATGGAGGCAGGCTGGTGACTGGGATGAAAGGACTGGGCTAGTCCTCCCCAGTGCCTGCTTCAGCCTCAGCACATTTTGGGAACAAGAGCCACAGGAAGCTCAGCACTGAATAGCTCAGTTTACTAAAGGTGCACAGGAGTAAGGAAACAAACAAACAAACAAACAGATGTCAGATGAATGACCCATTATCATTATGCTGAGTGAAAAGAGGTCAATCATCAAAGTCAACTTAACCTACTATATAATCCCATTTATAGAAAATTCTCAAAACATCAAAAGTATATGTATGTGTGTTTTTGTGTTTCCCCCAGTTTTTCCTAATTTTAAATGTAGTGCTTTTGAAATGTTGACCTGTTCTTTTGAGACATTTTCATGCTGTAGCAATTTAGATTTGTGTACTTATGGAGTACACAACTTCTACCTCTAGTGAAGACTAAGTAACACAGAGTGGATTTAGCCGTATGCCTGAGGCAATTAACAAATAGACATGTGCCCTGGAGGACACTGTGCTGACAGGCAACACAGGGGGCCAGGCTGCTTCCCTTTAGCAGTTCCACCTTATAAACACATGATCTTCATGATAGTTACTAAGTGGAAAAAAATTCATGGAAGGTTGTAAACTAGATATCAATTCTCTTGGCTTGGAAATTACAAATGTTACATTGACTCATATATGTATAGCAATGGGTAGTTTTAGTCACCTGAGTGTTTAAATATTTCTAATTTCAGATTAAGATGAGGGTACAAGTGCTTAGGTTACATGATTTTCATTTCTAAGATAGAGTTCAAGTTGTAGGTCACATGATTTCTTACAACTACAGGGGCACTTGGTAAGGTAGTCTCACCATGAACCCAGGAAAGAGGTGAATTTTTACCTCATTGGTACTCAACAGACAACAGTTGTTAGACTATTTATGGTAATCACCTTCTTCATTTCCTGGCAGAGTTTCCAAGGATGACAAATGTCCTTGAAATTCTCCAAATTCTTTTAAGATGCTATTATGTTGGATCCCTTTATGTTGGACAGTTGCTGCCAAAGAGGCTCACATCAGTTTTTTTTTTTTAAGAAAAAAAAAGCTGTAAAATCTCAGCAGGGAGGATTTGCATTTTAAATTCCATAATATCTTTCTCCACTGACCTATGCAGTAAATTCTAAAATTTTAATAGTATGAGAATTTTCTTCTTCCTGTTGATCTGTGGTCAAAATCTGTGAAGTCCTACTACCTTCAAAATGACTGAACTTACTGGAAAACTTGTACAAATATCAGCAGACACATGGAATAACCAGAATTTTCTCATGGGACATGGAGAGAAATAGGAGGCAGTGGAAGGATATTGAATTATTTTCATCTTTGCCAACAAAAGATAACATGCCTATCAATGAACCAGTTTTTACCTCCTGGAAGGATTCCAGGAATTTTAGGAAATCAATCTGTAGTAGATATTTGCTGCTCAATGACTTCCATGGTATTTAATTTTCCCTCATCTATCATTGATGAGAAGTTATTAACCACCTAGATATGCTCACTCACAGGTCTATGTGTTCATTGGTCAGTCTCAAATGCAACAACTTATGAAAATTCTACTGCAAATATTTGGGTGGCTTCAAAATATCCTCTTCAACTTCAGAGTTCTATCTGCTAAAGCCTAGTAGATTTTATGCCAAATGGGATTATACTCAGCTTTATAGAAAAACATTTTGAGGATGTGGTAGAGACACCTAGTTGGATGGTCAGGTCTATATTTCACTGTCAAAATCATCTTCTACATGAGAGGAATACCCCTGTGATGGGTGGGATTGACAAGGATTTGGAATGATCTAAGTCCGCGGAAAGGCAGCTGATTGTGTCCTGTTTTTCTTCACTTGAATTCCGGGTGCAGCCTTCAGAGAAGGGTCTCATGAAGGACAGCAGGTGAAGTTCCAGTTTGGACAAGAGGGCACACTGGAGCAGACTTAGGGACCAGGTGCTGTAATGCACAGAGAGCTCGGGCTGGATGAAAATGCCATCCCCTGCTCAGAGTCAGCTCTAAAGGAACACTGGGGTTACAAGAAGCAGGGATCCAGTTAAATGAAACCCACAGGCCCTCCTCAATGATGCTTAAATCTTATTTCAACCTTCCTTCTTTATACTTGCTTTAAGTTCATTGGTTACAACATCCTTCCTGAGAGGCATTAATGATAGAAGAAAAATTAAGAAAGAGACAAAGGCTGGGAAGAGTAGAATGGAGCGAGCTATAGATGAATTCAAGGAAGCAACCTAGCCCCAGTTCTCTCATGTATTAGAAATTGGTAATTAGACACAATCACCAAGTCTGTGAGCCTGACTACCAGGAAGTTTTTAAAGTACATACAGCATATGACACAATGCTTGATCCTATCTTAGGACCTTAGCGAGTGGCAGTTATTGTCATAATTATGTTGATCCCAAATCCTCCCACGCTCCCCTGTGTGCATGTGTATATGTGTATAGATTTTCTGAATCTGGTCATTCCTAGAGGACAGAGAATGCTTTGGGACTTGAAATAGCAAATCATACCAACATGTCCTTCAGCAAATAAAATTTTTGCCTTGGAGATTGTTATTTAATTTCATGTGAGCAAAGGAAGGTGGATAATACAGCTTAATTTAATTCAGATTTTGCAGAATTTGTATAAAGGACCAATTCTTCCCCTTGTTCCAGCAGCCTGCTGGAACCAAAGCCGCACATTTTTATTTATTTGCCCCTTACCCAAAATTTAGCCCTTGCTTGTTGTTTTCCATATTACACTGAAGATATATGTATTTTCTTTTGGATGAAGTGGGCACTGGCTATCCTAGGCCATGGCAGAGTGCCCCATGGTAGATTTCAGGTATCTAATCTCAAGAGAGTGCCATCCTTATTTCTTGTAAATCCGTGAAGATGTTATGTGTAGAATACCTAGTTCGTACACTGTGTTCAACAACACTGAGACAGGAATAAAGGATACTTTCATTCCTTTCACATGTGAGAATCTCTCTCCAGTTTACCCATGACTCAAATACAATAGGAAGAATTTTCCACTACCGGCTTTTGGGTTTCAATGTTGACATACATATTTGAGGGCGTGGTCCCTGTTCACAGTGTCCTCAGCCTCACCTTGCTCATTATCCAGTTTGATGTAAAATTAACTTCCACTAAAAGACTTGAAGTTTTCAAAACCCACAAATTTCCATGTCTGAAGGTATGAACACTTGCTTCACTGGCTCATGTGCGCTGCCCATTTCAATCTAATTTCACCTTCTTTGTAATTGAAATTTACCTCTTAGAAGATTCCAATGCATATCTTATAAGATTATAGCGCCTATGTTAAAATTCTAGGAGTAGGTCCCAAAGCATTAATCCTTGCATCCCCAGTACCACTCAGACAGTTTCCAGAGTGCAAGGGTTCAGTACAGGTTTGAGGAGTAAATAAATCAGAAAGTGTGGGATCTAATTTATTAATATTTATTTCATATACACTCTGGAAAGAGCTAAATAAATTGAAGAAAATATTTTATAATTTTGTAGAAAAAAGGCAAAGAAGATAAAAAGAAACAACTGAATATGATTTTTCTAGTTCTCACAATTCATACCACTTATATTGAAACTGAATTATCCATATTTCAGAGAAAAATGCCTACAGAAATTGTTATCTTACTCAACATCATAAAAGCAAATGTATGGTTTTACAGTATCAGTAAAGCTCTTACTATTAAATGTCAAGGATAACACTCAATGTGTGGCCAATATTATTTGAAAAAGATAGTGAAGATAATTAAACATCTATGAGAAGAATTAACACTTGCATAATACACTCATCAAAAAATAACAGATTGTGTGTCAACTTACACATACAAAATAGGAACCTATAGATGACAAATACTGTTTTCCCCCAGCTCTATCCTGGACCTACATTTTTTTGAATGCTAATTGCCCTCTTCAGATACATGAAGGTGTCCCTGACTTCACTAGGTGTGGGAGATGCTGTCAGATGTGGCACTGGAACTCGCAGTGGCCTTGGAGGTAGAGGCAGCCTTGACTGAAATTCTGGCTTCAGCTCTCTCTTCATCTTGCAGAGCATCCTCATACTGAGATGGGTAAGACTGTGGCTCAGTCCCATGAACCTTGGCCAGATACTCCAGAAATTCCATCTTTCTGACTTCAGCATGGGCTCTTGGGCCCCACAGGAATTCATATCGTGCAGGATCACTGTCGGCCACCCGGCGGTACTCCAGGTACTTTTCCTTCACCAAATGTTGGGTGATGAATTTCTTAGGATTCCCGTAGATGAAGTGCTTCTGCCCAGAATATATCTCTGTTATATTCAGCACTTTCCAGACTTCCTCTTCAGAGGCACAGTTGTCATTCATGAAGATCACACCCAGCATAACGATCAGCAGGCCGGTCTTGGGCAAGCCCAACGGAGGATACATCATCCCATCATAGGTGAGACCCAGCTTGATGACGATGCCGTAGCAGTGGCATGTGGGATCCACTTCCTTCACATCAAGGCCAAAGATCATCTCCATGCGCTCAGAAGCTCTCAGGAAAATCTCATGGAAGTGGTCTTCATCATCTTTGATGATAATCTTACATATATCTGCCTTTCTGACTAGCTCTTTCACTCTATACTTCATCAGCAGGAAATTCACCAGAAAAGCCACCTTCCTATCTAGAGCATCTATGGGCACATTCTTGGGGTTTGCTGTAACTTCTGAGGTGCTCAGACTCTTTTTCTCTTCTTTGCTCCTAGTGCCTTCATCAGGTTTGTTTGATGAGGTGGCTGTGATGTCACCTGGAGAGGAGCAGAAACTCTGAGGACCCTCAGGAGCACTCAGCACCTTAGCAGCAGGAACCTCTTTCAGGTTGCCTGAGATTGGCAGGAGGGAGGAGGAGGGTAAGGTTTCCTCCACAGGCTTGGGGACCTGTGCACTCTCTAGGCCTTGGGTCTCACTCTGGGTGTGAAGGTGCTCATCAGGTGTGCACTTTGGACTCATCTTTCCCCGAGGCATGATATCTCTTGCTGATGGCAGAAGGCAGGAGTGAGCAAAGGAAGGTGGATAATTCAGGGTCACAGCCTAAGGGAGAGAGGGAAGATGTGAGTGTCCTCAGTTGATACGTTACATGCACTGTTTCTGATGGAAGCTACTGCCAATGGAATTTTCCTGACCACAGTGTTATAGGGTCTGACAGGTGTCCTGTGTCATTTCTATTCCCTCCAGTAAGCTGAAGGAGGAAGTGAGAATCCTCCTCAGGGTACAACCAACCAACCCAACACTAGACATTCATGCTCACAGTAGACAGGTATTATTGGGCTCTGTAGAGTCAAATCTGCTCTGAGGAAGGTCTTCCTATCAGTTTAGGACCAGCAGTCCCACTTACGTGGCATCCACTAGGGCCTATGCCACTTCTCCTATGCTAATATGAGGCTGATGCCCTAGAAACTGTCACATCTCCTAAGACAACTAAAGAGCAAGTGTGGTGAACCTTCCTCAAGCTACCCAAGCTATCATTTCCCAGGGATGACAGTAGGAGTGAGATTCCATGATTCTACAGGAGTGTTCAGTCCCCTCAGTTCTCGTTCAGGTTCCTCACATGAAATTCAGACAAGCACAGGGATTCTTTCTTTTTTTCTAACTTAATTTTGTCCCCTAAGTCCATAGTCTCCACTGGAGAGGATGGTGAGGTTTTATCTGCCTCTAATAGGTTTATTCATACTCTCTCTAGGCTGATAGAAAAGCACTGCTGGAATTTCATGATCCCCATTCTTCTTGGTGTATAGCCCTCAGTTTTCATTTAGGCTTCATGACTTGGCTAGATAGGGGCCTTACTACTCTTTTAACTAATGCCACATACTGCACCTTCATGAATACCTCATCTTCCAAAGTCACCTGAGAAGGAAGTGAATTAGGACACTGCCCAACCAAACCCATTGGTGTTTCATGGTTCTAATAACAAGGGCAAGACACCATGGGCGTTCCCCTGTTCTGGTGTTAGTGGACTTAGTGCACATTATTCAGAGTCCTTCCTGTGTCTCTTAACAGGCAATGGCCTCCTTTGTCTTTTGGCCTGATGTGACATGGACACAGAGATTAAGCACCTGCAAGGAGGAGGAGAGTGGGCAACTTGTCATGGGGTTTTTGTCCTGAGATCCCTGGAGTGATGAAGTTATCAGGGCTCTTTGGTGACAATATATCCTAGAGCAGACTCCTTTCAGTCCTTCTTCTCTGTCTCTATAGAGACCCCTGTCCCTTCCTGAGCACCCCATCCACTGTGTATCTAAACCTGCTGCCATCAGACCACCAACTTAACAGGTCCTCAGTGTCCAAAGTGAACTGGTGAGATAGCTGATCATCCTTGTGTGTAGCTCCCAGGGAGTGACTATTGGGTCAGGAAAGGTGTTGCGAGGTGTCATCTATGTTGGGGGGCCTAATGCAGCCACACACAAACCCTTTTCCCCTCCTCTTCCTTATCTCCTCTTAGGACAAAGACACAAATGATTCCTAGCCAAGACCCCAGAAGTTTGCACTGAAGGACCCTAAATGGACAGGCAGGCTGTAGAATTTGCCCTCCACTTCAACCCCATATAAAAGTCCTGTCTAACTGCCCCCCCTCCCCCCCGCCTGGTGCAGATACCATCTTTGCAGTGCCCATGTGGTTGATCCTCCTCTTTTGATAAAGCTTACCTAAACTACTCCCCTGCTGTGGTTTATTCTCTGGGTGCAAGTGTTACGCTTTTCATATAGTGCTGTGACTAGGATCTGGTTTCAGATTAGTGGCTGGTGGCCTAGCTGTATCTTGCTGCCACGTGCCTTAGTCTCTCCAGTTTTCTCAGACCTGATTGCAGTTTTGCCCAGATCTGATTCCGCTGACCTGCCTATCAGAGTGTCCTACAGGATTTCACCCCACCTGTTATACGAATGTCAGTAAGATTTCTAAATAGCTTCAGACAGAATCCCCCTAGGCTAAATTATTTTACTTTGCTCCAGGCCTCTTAGGTCCTTACATACCTCATCCCACGTTTGGTTCTTTTGTTCGTTTGTGCATTAACTAGAAGATATTGGCCTGGCACTGTGCTCCCTTCTGTGGTCTGGGATCCCACATAGTTTTGTTTTTTGTTTGTCATTTTAGTCCCAGCCTATTTACTTCCATTACCACACTCAGAACCCATACATTCATGTGAGGAAGCCATGCTGTACATCAAAAAGTTTTTTTCCTAATATATAAGATACCCCCCTTTCAAATGCACTCCACACCTGGTTCACTGATGGCTATACTCCTACACAAAGGCAGAGACCCTTAGCTTACACTATCACCTCTCCTACCTCCACTATCATTGAGGCCAAACCTCTCCCCCTAGGAACTTCTTCCAAAAAAGCAGAATTTGCAGCCCTTACCCAAGCCTCACAACTTGCTGGGAAAATACCACTGCAACCAATATGTACACAGATTCAAAAGCTGCTATCTGGGCTGATAAATGTTTTCTTGCCACATCAAGATTCCCCTATAACTAACAGTCCTCAAATATACCACCTCCTCCAGGCAGCCCTGCAGCCCACCTGCATTGCAGTCATTCACTGTAAAGGCCACCAATTTCTATCTGACCCCATCACTCAGGGCAACAATTAGGCTCATCAGATTTCCCTCACCCAATCTCTCCCCATCCTTCTCTCCCCACTTTTCTATTGATCATGCCCTAGTACCCTTCAGAGGAAATAGATGAGTATACCATAAAACACTTCCCTACACCACAAGGATGGTTCAGGAGAGAAAACTGACTTCTCCCTACAGCCAAAACCACAGAAATCTTTACACAACAATCTATTTCAAGGAGTATGATAACCCTTGAAAACCTTTTTACAGCCTCTAATTCTGTGACTTAATCTCTTCTCTCTTAAAAACTGTACCATCTGTGCCACCACCTTCCCACAGGGAAGTTCTCACCTCTTTTCTCCCCCAACTACATTAGGGTAGAGGCCACCTACCAGATCAAAACTGACAAATAGATTATATTCCCATGCGCCCTGTAAAAAAAAGATGAAAATCCTTCTCACTCTTGTAGATACTTGTTTTCATGCTGGATTGAAGCCTTCTCTCTCACTTCAGAGAAGGCAGGAGACACAGCCCAGATTTCACTGATAGCAATTATTCTCCACCTTGTCATTCCTACCTTCCTTCAGTCAGATAATGGGCCCACGTTCATATCTCAAATAACCCAAGCAGTGTCTAATGCCCTAGGCCTTGCTTGCGTCACATTCCCTACCACCCTCAATCCTCTGGAAAGGTAGAGAAAGCTAACTATCTGCTAAAATTACACCCAACTAAACTTACAATTGAACTTCACCTCTCTTGGTCCCAATTCTCCCCCTAGCTTCAAACTCGTTAAGAGCTCCACCCAGAGAACCATTTCGTCTAAGCCCCTTTGAACTGATGTATGGCTGCACTTTTCTGTTAGGAAACATGCCACAACCTCGCTCAATACTTAGGGACTATCTCCCAACTCTTAACACTTTACAAAATCTTCTCCAGAAGCACAATGACCTTATCTTACCCAAACCTGACCCAAGAGAATCAACATCTTCACTTAAAACTGGAGGCAAAGTTCTCTTAATGGCTCACCTAAGTGCCCCAAATGAGCTTTCTCCATCATGGAAAGGGCCATATACTGTCCTTCTTATCACCCACATGGCAGATAAACTAACCTGGTTCCATATCTCAAAAACAAACCTGGTTCCACATCTCAAAAACAAAACCTGTCAGGGCAGCCCTTCAGTCTGGTCTTCATTTCTTCTGCAGATTAAAAGCTCTGGAGAAGCTCAGGCCTCTTGCCCCTTTATTGACATAAACACTGACAATGTCACTTACCATCTAATTCAAACCAAGTTCACCTCTTCCTGGGGACCTACTCTATTATCCACCCTGCCTATACAACCTCTTGTTAGGGCAACCCTGTCAGGAACCTTTTCCATTTGAGATACTGAAGGGAACCCTTAAAAATATGCTGGAATTGGAGAATTGCTCTTTTCCTTCAACTCTTCAACTTATCTCAATAACACTGGCGTCTTTTTTCCTATGCAGAACCTCTACCCATCTATGCCTCCCAACAAACTGGACCAGCACCTTCATTCATTTTCTGCTTTCCCCTGATATATCCCTCTTCCCAGGCAAGGAACAGGTTCTGGTCCCCCTTCACACCTTATGCAGTGTTGTGCCATCCAATTAATCCCTTTCCTAGTAGGGCTGGCTATCAGGGCAGAAGGTATCAACTGGGACTAATTGACTAGGGATTGCTACCAAGCATTTCTGAATCATGTCCACTGAGCTGGCCAAAAGTCTCTAAGAAGTCTCTGATCTATTAAAACTCTTATGAGATCAGGTGCACTCCCTACTGATAGTAGTTTTTCAAAATCATAAGGGCTTAGATCTACTCACTGCTAGGGAAAGGGACCTTTGCACGTTCTTACAGGAGGCATGCTGTTTCTACACCAAGTCTGGTCTGGTCCGAAAGAGCATCAGCTGGTCTTGAGAACAAGCTACCCACCTATGCTCTCAAAATGAAAGACCATGGTTTGACAGCTCGTGAGGATGCTGGATTCTACTCTCCTTGGGCCTCCCCTCCTGTTATCAACTGTTGCCTCCTGTATCACTCAATTCCTGTCCTCATTTATTCAAGACAGGGTAAAAAAGGTGTCAGCTACAATTGCAACCCATTCCTACTACACTCAACTCATCCCACTGAGCACAGCTACTGTCCTATCAAAAGAGAAGCAGTTTCTGAAGACAGACTATTGCCCCCATCACCCCTTTTAACAAGAATCAGGAATGTTGCTGGACCTAATGCAGCCACATGGAAACCTTTCTCCCTTCCTCCTCCTGAGAAAAAGATAAAAAGTATCTGGCTTGACTCAACCCCCAGAAATTTGCACCAAAGGACCCTGACCTGACAGGGAATTGTGGAATGGGCTAGCCTCTATGGCCCCATATAAAAGTAGTCTCTAAGTGCCCCCCAAGTGTAGATGCCATCTTTGCACTTCCCAGGCAGTTCACCCTACCCTTTCAATAATGCCAACCTAAACTTCTCTCCTGCTACATTTTTCTCTCTGGGTGCAATTATTCACACCTTTCAATCTATACTCTGGCGAATGGTCAATTCCTTGCTCAATCGCAGTCTATACCTCAGTTCATAACACTGTGTGAGACTTCTTCCCTCTGCTTCCTGATAATGTCTCCTCATGCTAAAGAGTCCTGTTCCTCTGGCCCCTGGAGAATGATTAAAGGGACATCACATCCAATCATTTCGATCTCAAATTTTTCTAGTGTGATAGTGGGACAGGACTCTGTTTAGATCAGGGGTCCTCAAACTTTTTAAACAAGGGGCCAGTTCACAGTCCCTCAGACCATTGGAGGGCCGGACTGTGGGCCCCAGGACAAGTCGGCTGCTAAGCAGGACAGGCGGTGGCGGCAAAAACACCCAGTGGGCCGGATAAATGTCCCAGGCAGGCCACATGTGGCCCATGGGCCATAGTTTGAGGACACCTAGTTTATATCATCGTTCTGGGGTTAGTATTCTCATTAGCATCGCTTATTCTTCGTCCCTTGACCTGTACAAGTATCTGCTACCAGATAACCCTTCCTCAGAACAAAGTCTTTATCTCCCTGAATTCCCTGAGAAGAATATAAGAAAATACCTCAGCTTTAGGGCCAAATGCTGTGGGGTTACTTTTGTTCCGGGGTATGTGGCTCCTTCACTCCTAAGTCAGTCCTAAGTCAGTCCTAAGTCAGTCCTAAGTCCTTACCCTGGATTGTTAAAGCACCCAGGTATTTCCCCCTCTTATGACCTTTCTTCATTCCCGGGCACCAAGGCCCACACCTCCCCAAAATGTAAATGGATGACTTGAAATTGTCTTATCTGGGGACTATTCCTGCCAGGTGACTGACTAACAGTGATGACTTAAGGGGCAGGATACAGTCCCATGGTGACCCTGATAGCTATTTCAGAATATGTGATCAAGGCAGTCTTCTCTTGGGGTCTGTGCCTTGAATCCATGTATAGACTGGGACATATCCGTGTGACTCACTATAAGGTCTCCTTCCCAGTGAACACCATGGTGGAGTGAGTGGGTGTCTCATCTGGCTATTTCTGTTTGGGACTCCCAAGGGTTTCCTGTGATAAGTGGGTTCACATTTTTATGTGGTGTTTTTTCCTTTCAGTCATAACTCTATATGACACCTGTCAGGGATTGGAAATTATTTTGCTGGTCTAGGCAATCTATTCAGATAAAAATCTCTTCCCTGAGCCCCCAGGAGAAAATGAGGGATTTTCTAACGCTGATCAACACTCTCCACATTGGTCTCCCAGGGCCTCTAACAGGGAAAGTCTGTATGAATCTTCTCTGTCATCAGTCAGTCAGTACCACAATCTTTCCATGGGGTCCTCAGATGGATACTGGTTACTACCACCTTCCAAGCAAGTTCTCAGCTCTATGAGACATTCCAGAAAAAAACAGAGGAGACACCTTAAGAATAGGATGTCCAGAACTAACAGTAGGGCCTAGGGTTTGGCACAACTTCTTTTGCAGGACAGGAAAAATGCCCAAGTTTACTCTAAATCCTCCCTGGACCCCCCCTTAACAGTAAGAAATCTTTTTTTTTTTTTTGAGACAGAATGTCAAGCTGTCGCCCTGGGTAGAGTGCTGTGGCATCACAGCTCACAGCAGTCTCAAACCCTTGGGCTTAAGCAATTCTCTGGCGTCAGCTTCCCAAGTACCTGGGACTACAGGCGCCTGCTACAATGCCCAGCAATTTTTTACTTGTAGTTATTATTGTTGGTTGGCAGGCTCTGGCTGGGTTTGAACCCGCCAGCTCAGGTGTATGTGGCTGGCCCCCTAGTCGCTGAGTTACAGGCGCCGAGCACACGTTAGAAAGCTTTATCAGAAGTAAGCATCAGGGCACCACCTGTGGCTCAGTGAGTAGGACACTGCCCTTACGGAGGGTGGCAGGTTCAAACTCGGCCCTGGCTGAACTGCAACCAAAAAATAGCCGGGCATTGTGGCGGGCGCCTGTAGTCCCAGCTACTCGGGAGGCTGAGGCAAGAGAATCTCTTAAGCCCAGGAGTTGGAGGTTGCTGTGAGCTGTGTGACGCCATGGCATTCTACCAAGGGTGATAAAGTGAGACTCTGTCTCTACAAAAAAAAAAAAAAAAAAAAAAAAAGAAGAAGAAGAAGTAAGCACCACTTCTGGGTGCCCCTTCCCAGGGTGTCCCAAGGCTGACAGGCTGAGGCTCAGGGGATGTGCCACTGTTCTTTGGTGCTTTTGGTGCGGAGATCCCTTCAGTTCTCACTCGGGGGTCTTTTCTCAACTATTGGCAGGTCTGAGGACTCCTACCCCTCGGCAGTAAGGCCTTCACCTCAATCATGTCTCCAAGGAGTAATTATGGGGTAGGTTCAGGCCGACAGGCCAGCCGGGTCGTGTGGGGCTAGATCGTGGCTAGATCGTGGGCAGGTCTCTTATCTCTGGGGATTCCTATGAGCTGGGGCAGGGGAGGCCCTCGGTTTTATTTAGACCCTTACCTTGACACCTAGAAGCACCCACCCACGAGGACTCCGTCAGCGACTCGAGTCTGCTCAGCACAAACGGTGTTCCTCGTGTTCCTCAGACGCGGAAGGAGGAAGTCAGGGAGTGTGACACCCGGCTTACTCTTGCCTGGGGCCTCCCAGGGAGGACAGTGGGGGGGGGGGTCTCTTTGTACTGGCTTTAGTATCATAGAGGGGAGTGTTGAAGGTCCTCCCTCCCAGTGCTCACGTTGTCTTAGGCCAGGCCTCCAGTTTTCCTGCCTGCTAAGGTGAGGTTGAGCTTCTCAGCCCAAGGTCATCACGTTTCTGAGGACCCTGCAGAGCAACTGAGGGGATGGCTCAACTGAAGAGTCCGGTGTGGGGCCTTTTAGGGCTCAGAGGAGGTGGGGTCTGTTCCTCGTCACCTCTTTTACTCGGCCGTGTTGGTTTTTTCAGTCCTCCTTCCTGGGGTTCTTAATCTTGTCTCCTTTCTCTTTCATGAGAAAAAGACAACTCTCAGCAAATTTTTACTAATTTATTCACTGCAACCCTTGCAGAGTTTGGCTTGGGTCTCTGCCACAACCTTAAGGAGAGATGGGAAACTTGCCATATAATACAGGCAGGCACCAGGACAGGAGCATGGTGCGGCAGAGAAAATCACGTTGATCTATTCTTTTTATTCAGCAACCAGACTTAGCTTATTATGCAACTTTCATTCCATTAAGTAGAAATATTTATTTTCCACAATGAAAGGAGTAAGGAGAATGATTTTTTTTTTCCAGTTTTTGGCCGGGGCTGAGTTTGAACCCGCCACCTGCAGTATATGAGGCCGGCGCCATACTCCTTGAGCCACAGGTGCCGCCCAGGACAATGGTTTTGTGAGACTTTATCTGATATTGCTGATGAAAATAATTAGATCTTAAACGTGGTATGTGTACTATGGAATGGTATTCAGTTAGAAAAAAAGGAAGAACGCATGCCTTTTGCAGCAGTTAGAAAGGAATTGAATATTATCTCTTTACCTTTTTAAGACCCTTTGTTTATTTTGCAAGTATTATTATTATTCTATTTTTCCAGGACAGTGCTGGAAGGGTCAGAAGAGAAAGAGGATGTGATCATATTTATTATGAAATGTTAAGAAGTTAAGTCACCAGTAAAAGGATTTGCCAGTATTAAGGTTTCACTGGCATCCTATGATTTTGGTTCCTTATATGGAAAAGCTTTTCGTTCTCCACCTGTGATTTACCAGTTTTCTAAATTATTCCCAATGGCTCTACTTTATGCTATAGCTGCTGAGAGTTGAAATGGAGTTTAGTGGTATGTGAGATACCAGGAGAAAGTTAAGGAATTCCGGGTTAGGGCAAACAATTTTCAAGACCGAAAGAAACACTCAACAAAAAAGGAAAGGAATGTCGTGTAATACAATCCTCGGCTCCTTTTTGAGAATGTTTCTAAGGCTCCCTGTCATCCTGTTTGCTGAGGAGACCTCAAAACATTGGCTCAGTGAATTGAAGTCTGTTCATGCCTGTCTTAGAGACACCTGTACCATTAGTCCCAGAAGCCATCCAGTTCACATGGTATCTACTGAAACCATTTCCTTCCTCATTTATTTTGTGCTTTTGCTTTATATATTTTTGGCAGGAGATTAGATCCTCATCAAAGAATAGAAAAGATTTTCATCAAAAGGATTATTTTTTGTATAAAATTTAATAATTGATCACAGTCCATAAATGTTTTCAATTGTATATCATCCCCAAAATAAGAGTTTCTGAGGGAAACACTTAATGGCATGTGTGAGACTTGTTCTAAGGCTCCTCTTCAAGGTATTATGAACGTTATTTTGATGTATTATTGGGATTTTGAGGGAAACATTATTAAGACAACGGACACTGTAAATTGCTCTGGAAATACAGAAATGGGAAAACACTCATCATATACCTAGTCTTTCTCTCATGCATCTCCACATATAACTATGTTTTTTTTTGGCCAGGGCTGGGTTTGAACCCACCACCTCTCGCATATGGGGCCAGCACCTTACTACTTGAGCCACAGGCACCACCCATAACTATGTTTTAAGATGGATAAACATGTACTTATGTTCACTTCAATATACTGGTCATTTCCTCAATAACTGCCTCTCAAAATGATATTTAAACTTCATATAATATTCCATTACATGCTTATACTTTAGTCATTCTAAAATTTCTGATTTTAATAATGCCATATATCTTATTCAATTTAAATCTAATTACCACATGATAATTACCTTAGGGCACAATAAATATTCACCCATATTACATTGTTTTATATTATTTTAATGTAGGATACTATACAAAATGAGAAAAGTTATCAAATTATGGAATCATTTTTCTATATAATATGATTTCCCTTCTATAATTTTAATAAGAATGAGGAATGTTCATTTAATTAATTAGTTTCAAATTAATAAAACTGTCGTTTAGGATTATGTAAACCAATGTGGTTTGTTGTGAAAAGCATGGGTAAGTAATTTAAAAATTAGGTTTGAATTCCAGTCTGATGCTATATAGTTATCAATGGACCACTTATTAATGCCACTGATTTTACTGTATATATAATGAGAAAATGTGATCACATCATTTCTAGAGTCCGTTTATGTCTCGAATTCCTTATGCCATGTTTTGTAATACAGCTTTTCAACTTGCAATAGTTTTTAATGACTAACTGTATACATTAATCCAAAAGTTAAAAGATTAATTCATATAGTAGATCATGTTTTGTGTTGAAATATATTTTCCAGTAAAATATAATTCAAGACACTATCATTTTCTGTTCAAGCAATAAAAGTTAGTATTTATTTGCAAGAGAGGGTCTTAAAAGAACTGTAAATCCCAAATTTGTTCAGTTAATGTTGAGGTACTACATGTCCTCACAAACTGAATGGCATTTACAGTAAGCTCCATAACATAAGCAAGCAATAATCATATTATGCAGGACAAATGTTAGAAATTCAAGGTTCTACTATGCTCCACAGATTGGGTGATTTATTTATTTTCAACCATTACACTGCACTTGGAATTTCTCTGCATCTCAGAGTGAATAATTATAAAATAAGGGATTCAATTAGAGAAACTTTCAGGGGGTACAAAATCTAGTAGTCTATGAAAATAACATTTATAGGCAATTCACATTGGTACAGAAATCGTCAAAATATATTTAATTTTTAAACTGGCAGCCAGTTATTCTTTACTTTTTTAAGTGGTAATTATATACACATGAAAGAGAAAATGAGCAAATTAATGTAAAAGACTCCAACTTGGGCCTTTAGTTAAAAATTTCATTAATTTTTCTCTCTATTGGTCATGATGTTAAAAATTTTATTGCTTGGCTCGGTGCCCATAGCACAGTGGTTATGGCATCAGCCACATACACCGAGGGTGGTGGGTTCGAACTCAGCCTGGGCTAGCTAAACAATAATGACAACTGCAACAAAAAATAGCTGGGCAATGTGGCAGACGCCTGTAGCCCCAGCTACTTGGGAGGCTGAGGCATGATAATAGCTGAAGCCCAAGAGTTTGAGGTTGCTGTGAGCTATGACTCTCTGGTACTCTACCAATGGGGTCACAGTGACACTGTCTCAAAAAAAAATTATTGCTTAAACAGATACATAAACAAGATAATATATGTAACTTATATGTGAGTTAAAAAGTATTATATTAAAATAAATACCCATGTACCCACTGTCTGATTCAATTAAATAATATTCTCAGTACTTCTCCATTTTTCCCTAGGTACTCTTGCTTAATCCCATTCCCTTACTCCCTTTAACATGATTATTCAGAATTTTTATGTATTCATACCTTTCCTGTATTTTAACTTCTTTATATCTTTAGGTAGGCATATATTCCTAAATACAAATATAATTGACTTTGTAACTTTGTTGTTTTATGAAATATTGTTATCATAATTACCATAATATATGTATGGTTTTTTTTTTTTTGCAATTTTTGCAGTTTTTGGCCTGGGCTGGGTTTGAACCAGCCACCTCCAGCATATGGGGCCAGTGCCCTACTCCTTTGAGCCACAGGGGCTGCCCCCATAATATATGTAGTTTTATGTGACCCATTTTTTAAACTAAATATTATGTTGCTTAGATTCATAACACAGTTGTTTCATCAACTTTCTGGAGGTATATAATCTCCAAATGTATATAATTATCCTAAATTATTTATCTCTTCACTTGTCAAAGGACAATTGTGTGCTTCCAGCTTTGCTATTTTGAATAATGCTGCTAGGAATAAAATGGAACATTCCTTGTTGTGTACAATAATTGTTTTCAGACATACTTTAGGATGTAGGATTTATGAACATTGTACTTTGCATAATATTGCCCAGTGTGGTTGTATTCATTGAAAAGATAACAAATAGTCATCAACATTTGGTATTATCAGGGTTAATTTTTGCATAATGCAGTTAAAATAACATGTCACTGTAGGCTTAATTTTTATTTATAAGCTTACAAAAAGCATTAATTATATTTTCATATGTTTATTCTACATCAATCATTCCTCTTATGTTAAATATATGTTTTTGCCAATTTCATACAGAATTTCTTGATTATTTCTCTGATTACTTATTATTAGTTAATTTTATATTTAGCACCTTCTACTGATCAGTTTAAGACATCATTCCCTACTATTTAATCAATCAAAAAAATGGATTTTTATTTATAGTATAACACAGAAATCTTGAAGTAGTGATAGAGACAGGGCTTAACCCTACTGGTAACTCTCCATCAGGCATCTTCCTTCAGTGAGGGGAAAATCTCTTGGGTAAGAGGACAGACATAACCAGTCAGAACCCAACGCCCACAACTGAGAGATGGATGGAAGAGCCCAGCAATAGAAATCTGGGTGGGCCCCAAGAGCATAAGTGAGAGGTGGTAAACCTACTGTCACTTCATAGTAAGAAGATACTATAACACTATCTTAACCAAAAAAAAAAAAAAAAAAAAGTCTGAGAATGGCATCCAACATGCCTATTCTGGTACAGGCTATGAACCATTATTATTATTATTATTATTGAGACAGAATCTCACTTTGTCACCCTTGGTAGAGTGCTGTCGCATCACAGCTCACAGCAACCTCCCGGTCTTGGGCTTAGGCAATTCTCTTGCCTCAGCCTCCTGAGTAGCTAGGATGACAGGTGCCTGCCACAGTGCCTAGCTACTTTTTTGTTGCAGTTTGGCAGGGGCTGGGTTCAAACCTGCCATCCTTGGTATATGGGGCTGGAGTCCTACTCACTGAGCCCCAGCCACCACCCCAGGCTATGAGCTATTAGAGGGCTGAGCTGGATGTTTTGAGTCAAAGATCAATACCAGCATAAGCTTTCTGAAAGGGAAGAAAAACATCTTCTTAGATGTTTTTTTTCCAGATCCTTCTCATTAAGCCTTTGTTCCAGCCTGCTTAAGGAAGCTAGTTGTTTATGCTCTCACTCTGAATTTTATTACAGGAAAAAATATGTGTTTATGGAGCGCTGACTCTCAGCTTGAGAATTTTCTAAGCCATCTGCACCCTCCATGTCCAGTGTGCCTAACATGGAGGCTATTTACATGAAGACTAAGAAGTTACAGAGAACAAGTTTATTCAAGAAGAGTGAGTCTAGGCAAACAAATTCAATTTAATGAGAATGGTTCATATTTTGAAGGGGATTTTTGAAGGGAGATTTTAGACATAGCTCAATGTGGATAACAAATACAATCCAACCCCAGCTTTCTTGTCCCTGTGGCACTCCAAAGGAACAATAATAGGGAAATAACAAGTGAAAACAACAACAGTAAAATACCTCCCTTATAACTGTTGAAAATCCTGAGAGTATTAGGCAGCCTTGCCCTATGGTTAGTATAAAAGGGCCAAGCACAGCAGGGACAAAGGGTATCAGCCCCCATTCTAGGTAGTATTAATGGCAAAGGTTGGATCTGAAAGGCAAAGCAAATGAAAGTGAACATCAAAGCCCTGATCATGGCATGGAACAGGAAGCTCACATCACAGCCAGATTACAGAAGGACAAAGTGGTGGAAGAGAAATGTAATCAGTTGCCAATTCATGCAGGAAGAAAATAGCAGATGTTATGGGAGATCCCCCCAAACTAAGGGTGTGATCAAACCAGGTATAATTGGAAGGGATTTTGAGTCAATTAGAGACCCACATTTCTCAATCACTAGAGGAAAGGAGAAAGTAAATAAGCTGTATTCTGGGTTATTTATGCCCCTATTTTTCTTCTCAGAATCTTATGACCTAGGGATGAGAAGACAAAGGTAAATTTATAATATTTGAGGAATTATTATTGAGTCTATGTGGGAGATCACATGAAGAGGGTATGAGTAGATACGATTTAGGGAAAATGTAGTAGGGGGACTAAACAAACACATTTTCATTTAAAGCAAAATTGGATTATTGAAGGTTACTAAGTATGCAACCGTTATAGTCTAAGAGTTTGATTCTATTTACTGAAACAAACAACTAGAGAAATTTTGATTCTGAAGGTGGCACAGAAATACCTGTGGTTTCCATGTTTTAAAAAACAAAAATTTGGAGGGAAAAGCTTGCTGCAGTTTGTAACACAAATTATAAGAATCAATTACTCAATGATTCAAAACGTTAAAGGGAGTTATAAGCATATGTTAAATAATGTTCAGGATGTTAATCTGTTGCAGTAGCACTGAGATTGGTGAGAAAGCAGGGGCATACAGATCACTGGGTCCTGACTCTAGGATTTGCTGTTGCCTTGTCATCACCATAGTAACCAACATAGTTTACTATAACAACTTCCCCTGCCATTCTGTTCTTTGCTGACCTATTTCTCCAAAAGTTCACTACTGGACTAATTTTCTGAAAATGTACTATAAATCTTTCAGCCTCTTAGTCAATAACTTGAAATAGCTCCCTGGTGTATACTAATAACCTATGGCAATTAAATGTCTCCATATTCCTAATTTCATTTATTTCCCATTTCCCAAACTTAATCTTCATTACCAGCAAGCCCATTGCCAAATTGCCCCTATCTATTCCACTTTCAGGATTGCTCAAAAACTTTTGTCTAATTTATTTTCTCCATCTTCTACCTCCCGTCCAAATGCCATCTTTTTCAGTAGATTGTGTCTGATAAACTGGGCTCTTTCTTTTCTATACTCCTATGGCAGTTTTAAGAAGATGCCGCCCACTGTAAGAAATAAGTATTCTGAGCATTTTAAGTTTATTTTATCTATACACCCATTTCTTTAAAAACAACTGGGGGTGGGGTGGTGCCTGTGGCTCAAAAGGGTAGGGTGCTGGCCCCATATGCTGGGAGTGGCAGGTTCAAACCCAGCCCCGGCCAAAAGAAAAAAAAAAAACTGGAGGGCGAGGACTGTATCTTATATATTTGTGGCAATCCTCATGAAACCCAATACACAAACTCCATTAGATGCACACGTGAAATAGTTACTTTTTCTGGTCTATCTATACTGCTGTGCTGAAAGACCTGACACTGAATCTCAGCTTTTTTCTTCTCTTCTAATAATGTTATGTTTCCAAGTTAACAGTTATCTCAAAATTAAAATGAGTACAAGAGTTATTTTCATTTGAAGATACAATGAAATAATGTCTGCCTGACAAAAAGTGAGTGATCAATAAATGCATTATTATTAACCTATAAAGACACATTATTTTTGAAACTTGGTCCAGCAGCAGGTGGAAAGACATGTTTACCAAATTCCTATAAAAAACTGCTATATAAAGAATATGTGTTGCTTGCAGACGCTATGGGAACGGACTTGGACAGAGGTGAGAATGGAGGTGATTATATGGGTATGATCATTTATCAGTCAACCCTCTCCATTGAAAAATTATAATTCTCAGAACTGACCCCAGCCTACCCTTCACCATCTTAAGATTCACTTTATTTAAAAATTGAAAAAAATATTAGAAGGCAATTGCCATAATTTAAGCCAACACTCTTAATAACTTGAACTGAAAATAGGAAGTAACGGGGCAGCACCTGTGGCTCAAAGGAGTAGGGCGCTGGACCTATATATCAGAGGTGGCAGGTTCAAACCCAGCCCTGGCCCAAAACAGCAAAAATAAATAAATAAATAAATAAAAAATAGGATGTAACATTAAGAATGGGCATAAGGAATGGAACCAAGAAAGTTCATGAAGGAAGAAAGGGCAAAATTTGTCATTCTGGAAATACTGCATTAGCATAGCCAAGAGATTGGCACTACACTAAAGAAAACACTTTTTCCCTTGATTGCAACATTTAAAGAGTTCTCCCAGAATATTGTGACATTCAAGTCGTGGACTATATTCTTGAAATAAAGGACGGCTTTTGTAGCAGTCACGTAATGATAATGAAAGAAGATATCATTGAACCATCCCTATGTTCCAAGTCTGTACAATGTCTCTCTGAACTCTTAAAACAACTCTGTAATGGAGTCACTATGGTTACTCTATATTACAAATGAAGAAGCAAAGCTTAGAGAGCTTTAAAACTTTTTTTAAAGACAGAGAGCTGGTAAATGTCAGAGGCAGTTATTACCCTTCTCAAGTCACAGCAGATGATTAGATCAAATGGAAATGCTGATGTCTCACCCCTTTTTGCTGCTTTAGTTTTCTCAGCCTTATCTGTGAGTCACTTTAAAGGCTTTCTTTGCATGCATATTTTTCAAGCAGCAACAACAACTAATTCACCAATGAATATTTATTAAGAGCTTACTGGGTGACAGAGATTATTCTAAGTGCTCTTTCTGTATTATTTTGTTTAATTTTCATAGTCACTCTCGGAGTGCATCATCAGTCACCTCAATTATCACTGTTATCATTATCACCATCATCATCATCACGTACACGTAAGAAATAAGGAAATTGATCGCACAGAGAAGCGTCATTGCCAAAGATTTATTAGCATTTAGCGGTGGCACCAGGATTTAAACTCTGGCAGGCAGATCACCAAAACTGTGCCCTAACACACAGGGTACCCAGGGGGAAATATTTTCCTGCCAGGATTCTGTCTCTAATTTTTATATATTTTGATTTATAAATTAAATTTTGGATTGCTAGTTTCAGTCCAGTCTGTAAAGAATGTTTGAACCTTGATTCTCTTGTTCATCTATTATATTAGGTAACCTGCGCAGATTTCTACCATCTCCAAATCTGAAGTGGGAATTTTCTATTCCTTGCAACAGAATTGAATCATGAGCATTATTAAATACAAAATATTCCCTCCTTCTCACTCTTCCTATGTCTCTCTCACACACACCACATACATGAATCCTTAAACATAGGGTCTCAGATGATATATATTCAAAATAATCACAAATTAATTTTGTTCTATATTTATTCCCTGACAAAAATATCTGCTTAGAATCTAATAAATTGGCTTGCTAATATCTTCCAAAATTATTCAGGTGTGAAACTATCATGACATCTTGTTTTCCAAAGCTAAAAACATATACCCTGTTTGGCTTTTTCAGACTTACTACACCATTGTGGTTATTTCTAGTATCCATGATTTTGGCATTTGGTAGAGCAGTGGTCCCCAGTCTTTTTGGCACCAGGGACATGTTTCATGAAAGACAATATTTTCACAGATGTGAGGGCATTAAATTATCAGAAGAAGTGCACAGCCTAGATCCCTTGCACATGCAGTTTACAGAGGAGTTCGTGCTCCTATGAAAATCTAATGCTGCCACTGATGTGACAGAAGGCAGAACTCAGGTGGTGATATCAGCCATGCAAGCGGCTATAAATACAAATGAAGCTTCACTTGCTAGCCTACTACTCACCTCCTGCTGTGTGGCCCAGTTCCTAATAAGCCCCTGGTCCAGTCTATAGCCAAGGTGCAGAAACTGCAGTGTTAGAGTATCTTAAGTTAGATGGGACCAAAATTGATGGTGTTTAGTTTTGAGCATATAATAATGTTTAAGTGGAACTTGCTATGACCTGAATATATGAACAAGCAAAGTGCTTTCAGAATTTACTTTGAAATGATTATAGATGCAAAAGGGCGGTGCCTGTGGCTCAAAGGAGTAGGGTGCCAGCCCCGTATGCTAGAGATGGTGGGTTCAAAACCAGCCCCAGCCAAAAACTGCAAAAAAGAAAAAAAAATCACTTAATCAACCCACTATTCTAGTGACTGATTTAATTTTCTTATGTATGTACTATTTTTTTCGGTGTAAACATAACTATTCAAATATTTGTTTTAAAAATCAACTGTGTAACTTTTCTTCCATTGTTTCTTGGTCAGAGTCTAAAAATAAAAGGAGATAAATTAGAAAGAACTACAAATATTTAACAAATAAGAAAAAGGAGAAAAATAGCACTGCTAGGCCTCCAAGCTAATGACATGCATTGGCAGTTTCAAAGGTATATATACCTGGTACTGTGCTATCATTGTAAATACAGTTTTTAAATGAAATTAAAAGCTAAATAACATAAAGAATAAGTTTTCATCTCTATTCTTGTGAATTGTCCTACTGGGAAAAACACAAATGTTCATTATTTAACTAACATGAGCTGATTATATCACTGCCAATTCCTTCCTGCCATAGATTCTTTTGGAAATAGTTTGTTCTCATAACCTAATTACAGAAGCATAGAATATTAGTGCATGCTTTACTGGTTATTGAGCACTGGCAATATGGCTATTGTGTTAGAGGAGCTACATATTTTATTTCATTTAATTTTAACTAATTTAAGATTTAATTTAAATAGCCACCTGTAGCTGATGGCTACCATATTAGGAAGCATAACCCTATATACTGGCCAGGAAGATATGTGAGTTGTCCACAAGGAAAGGAGAGGCTTGAATGACTTAGAGTAAACAAATCAATCCAGTCAAGGATTCCAAATACAACTGCAATTGCTTACTAACACATTTAGTTATTCCAAAACCTGATGTAGCATAGGAGAGGAAAGGCTACAACTAAAAATAAATCAAGGACTTTATTGCTGATTTCACATTTTCCTGCTACATAGGTCAACCAAGAGAGCACTCACTGGCTATTTACTTTACCACAAGAAAACAGCAGACAACTTACAGCTACCTATAAATATAACAGAGGACACTTGAAACATTGGGAAACCAGGTAATCAATCTGGCTTGCTGGCACAAATTTATTGAGCAAATTCTCACAGGGTGTGCTGTCTCTGCAGGATTTTATGGGTTCTTCACATTGTCTTGCTGAATTACACTCTTATACATGAAGTAAATCTCCTTTTAAATGTACAACAAAAGGGGAATGATTTAGAATTTTGAGCAAAGTGCTACACTCACCATCCAAAGTACTGTGAACAAATACAATGTGCTTTTTTATTTTATTTTGTGACCTCATGTACACTTTACCCAGATTTCCTAATGGTAACATTTTGGGGAGTAGAGAATACCACATGCATTTTATATACTTAAATTTACTTAAAATTTCATTATTTTAAATTTAAATTTTGTATTAAGATAACTGTAGATCCACATGCAGCTGTAAGAAATAATACAGAGATGTCTTCTGTAAAATTTGGCAAATTTCCCTTAATGACAACATTTTGCACAACTATAATATCATGATTATCAGGATGTTGACAGTGACATAATACTCCTATGTTATTCAGATTGCCCATTTTCCGGTACTCAGATATATGTGTGTGTCTATGTATGTATGTGCATTTAGTTTTATATAATTTCAATGCCTTTGTAGATTCTTTTATGCCCAACCAAAGTCAAGGTAACAGTTCCAACACCGCAAGAATTCCTTCTTTTTCCCTTTTTAACTATACGTAGCTTTCTTCTGCCTCACCTTACACCTAACCACTTATAGGTGAAATGTTGGCACTGCAAACGTGTTACAGAAAGCAATCATACACTATGTAATCTTTTGGGAATAGACTTTTCCACTATTCTCTGTAATTCACCCATGTTTCTGTGTGCATCAATTCCTTTTTGTAGCTGAGTAGTATTCCACGGTATGGCCATATCACATACCTGTGGAAGGACACTGAACTGTTTTCAGGTTTGGGATATTTTGAATAAAGCTGCTATGAATACTCAGGTTTTGTGTGAACATAATTTTGTGTTTCTCTAGGAAGAATACCCATAACTGCAATTGGTAGATTGTATGGTATTATATTTAATAAGAAAAACCAAAACTGTTTTCCAGAGTGGCTTTAAAATTTTGTATTCTTGGCTGGGCACAGTGGCTCATAACTGTAATCCTAGTACTCTAAGAGGCCAAGATGGGTGGATCACCTGAGCTCAGGAGTTCAAGACCAGCCTGAGCAAGAACGAGACCCGCATCTCTAGTAAAAATAGAAAAATAGGTGTTGTGGAGGCACCTGTAGTCCCAGCTACTTGGGAGGCTGAGTCAAGAGGATCACTTGAGCCCAAGGGTTTGAGGTTGCGGTGAGCTGTGATGTCATAGCACTCTACCCAGGGTGACTGAGTGAGACTCTGTCTCTCTCTCTCTGTATATGTATATATATTTGTATTCCCAACAGAAATTTTTGAGTAATACAGTTGCTCCACATCCTCATCAGTATTTGAAATGGTTAATTTTTCATTAAAAAATTGACAATTTAGTGTTCTTTCATCAACGAGCTCACTTTTACATACATAACACCACATCACCAACTTCCCAGTATTCCCAGTAGCATACATTTGTTTGGATTGGCATTCTACATTTATATTATTATATTTCAGTTAATGATATTTACTGTAAGCCAAGTAGTAATTTATTGTTACTTTTCTTTTTTCTTTCTTTCTTTTTTTTTTTTTTTTTTTGCAGTTTT
>NW_003852467.1:154891-178510 GCF_000181295.1 Otolemur garnettii
ACTCATAGAAAGATTCACTTGTACCCTTGCAAGATGAACCACAGAAGTGAACCCTCGAATCCCTCTCCCTCCCCCCCTCCCCCCCTTCTAAGTCTTTGAACAGCAATCGTCTTTTCACCATCTCCCTGGTATTTTACGACTCCACACTCTCTTGTATTGGGTGACCTGTCTCCTGAATACAATGTTTTCCTTTTACGTGGTTTCATTTTAGTGGAACACATTCTCTCAGATAGCATTCCTGGGAAAGGGCTGGTAAGGAAAAATGTTGAGGCCTTATCAGAAAATGCCACTGACCTACCCACACATTTAATCAATAGCTTAGTTTTGCATAGGTTAATAATTTCTTCTTAAATGCTTGAAACCATTGCTGCAACATTTTCTAGCATTCAATATTCTCCTGAAGAAGATCAAAGCCATTTTAGTTTATTTTGCTTCCCATGCATATATTTTTTTCTTCTTTGCAAACTCTAGAGATTGTCTCTGTCCCTCTTATGCTCTGAAATTTCCATATTTTTATCTTGTCATAGATGTAGGTGCTAAGAAATAAAGGAAACCTTCAATAAGGAAGATCCTATCTTTACATTCCATAAAATTATCTTAAATACTTCTTTATAGCTTTTTTGTTTGTTTTGCTTCTGTTATTCTGGGACATTTATTTTGCTATTGGACATCCAGATGTCTGCTCATTTTGTTGATGCTTTTTTCTGCCTTTTCCTTACCCTTGGGCTTTTTGATATTTCTTCTAGATTAGGACTTTGCAAACTATGGCTCATAGGATAACCATTAATTTTCCTAAATAAAATTTTATTGGAATCCAGTCACATTTATTCTGCAAGAACCGTAGAGTTGAGTAGTTATAGCAGTCCATTTAAGGAAAAGTTTGTGGACCTCTCTTCATTGATATACTTTTCAATGTTGTCTTCCAAATTTTCCACTGAATTTCTTTTATCTCCACTCACATCACTCACATTTTTAATTTTTACTTGTTTTTTTTTTTTTTTCTTTTTGAGACAGAGTCTCTGTTATCCTGGGTAGAGTTCCATGACTCACAGCAACCTTAAACTCTCCAACTTTTGGGCTCGCATGATCCTCTTGTCTCAGCCTACCAAGTAGCTGGGACTACAGGCACCCTCCATAATGCCTGGCTAGTTTTTCTATTTTAAGTAGAGACAGGGTCTCACTCTTGCTCTGGCTGATCTCGAACTCCTGAGCTCCAGCAATCCTCTTGGCTCAGCCTCCCAGAGTGCTAGGATTACAGGCATGAGCCACCATCTCAAGCACATTTTTAATTTTGATTAGTTCTACTTATAGCATCCTCTTCTTAATTCATGGTTGTAATATTTTCTATTATCTTTCTGAAATTATAATGACTTTTATATTTTTAAAAATGTTATCATTCCAGTATTTCTTTCACTGTTTTTGCCTTATTACTTTGGTATTTGTGATGTTAACAACTTTAATAAGCTGATAGTTGAGCCTTGGTCATTTACTTATATTTAAGAGTGAGATACTAAAATTGTGAAATTTCTGTACATATGAGTGGAATTGCTAACTGTAGGCTTTTTGGACTGGCAATTGGTCAGAGTATTTTCTTAGAAAATCCCCAAAGGCAATGTCTTATGTATTTTCCCTTGGGGTAGTCAGATTTTTTCTTGGGTTTTTTTGCAGTTATTGGCTGGGGCTGGGTTTGAACCCGCCACCTCTGGTATATGTGGTCGGTGCCCTACTCCTTTGAGCCACAGGTGCCACCTGAAATTTTATATTTGAATAGGGATAAATATCTGGAGACCCGAATCTTGTAAATTCCTAGATTAAGACAAGTGAACAGTTTGTATCTTGTTGGCTTATTTTATTTTACCAAAATTTGTTGTTATGGAAATTTTTCTACAATGTTAACATATTTTCAAACTATTTTATCTAAGTTTTAAGCTTGTAATATATGAAGTCAGAATGGTGCTTCCAGTATTCTCCTAAATCAAGATATATTCAGTTCTAAGTATCACAAAATTCAATGTAAATAAGATTAAACAAATAAAGGGCATCACTGACCCAAGTAATAAAAAGTCTAGATATAATATGAACTTCAATTTTTATTTGTTCAACAAATCAAAGGTTGCAGCAAATAGTTTTATCATATTGGAGCCCCAACTTCACGATATCAACCGTATCCTGGATTAGACTGGATTTCTTCTTAGTAACAAAAAGACTATAGCAGTTTCAGTAATCGTATCCACCCAGTACAATATGCAGAATGGAAGAACAATTCCTTCCAGTTATTGTTTCAAAATAGAATAGACATTTCATTCCAAAAAGCCCTTAACAAACTTCTAGTTGAAACTCAGTAAACTAAATAATGTCTTAAAGCAATCTTGTCAGTTGGGACAGTGTCACACATTAATTGGCTTCCCTGGGGTATAGTAGTTTCCCCTTCTCCACAGGGGATATCTTTCAAGTCCCTCCGTGGATGCCTGAAACTGCAGACAGGACAAAACGCTATGTATATCATGTTTTCCTATCTATACATACCTTAGATAAAGTTTATCTTATTAACTTTTGGCATAGAAAGAGATTAAAAGTAGTAAGTAATAATACAATAGAACAATTATAACAATAACAACATCGCTACTCTTGGGCTCTGAGGTCATTAAGTAAAATAAGGGTTACTTGACTATAAGCCCTCTGATACTACAACAGTCAATCTGATAACCAAGACAGCTGTTGAGTGACTAAGTGGCGAGAGTACAGCATGGATACACTGTACAAAAGGATTATTCATGTCCCAGTCAGGACAGAGTGGGACAGTGCAAGATTTTATGATGCTACTCAGAAGAGTGGGCATTTTAAAATTCATGATTTATTTCTGGAATTTTCTTTCATGATTAACCGTAGGTAACTGAAACAAAGGAAAGTCAAACCAAGGATAAGGGAGTGTAAGGGCCAGACCAGCACCATTTTCTTGTCTGCTCTGTTAAACCTCAGGGCCACTCCCTGCTGCCTCCCCCACCCCTGGTTGCACAGCCATTAAGCCATTGAATTGAGTCACCTAAGACAGACAGCTGCCATAATAGGCAATAAGTATCAGTTCCCTTGAACAACTCCCATAATAGGCAATAGGTATCTACTTCCTTGAAATTCAGGTAT
Source organism: Otolemur garnettii (assembly GCF_000181295.1). Classification (NCBI taxonomy): domain Eukaryota; kingdom Metazoa; phylum Chordata; class Mammalia; order Primates; family Galagidae; genus Otolemur; species Otolemur garnettii. The sequence goes on from NW_003852467.1 coordinate 158,033, forward strand.
TCTCCTTCCTAATTAGGCTATACCACCTCTAGACCCGGTTAAGAAATCCCCTACCCTTCACCTGTACCAATCCAAATCCTCCTTTACTAGTGAAATCATCAACCACCAATCAGGAGTGTACCTGTATCCAGACCCTACCCCTCTTGCTTTCTGTACCCCATAAAAACTGCCTTCACCTGGAGTTTGGGGCTCCTCCTCAGCTTGCATGCCAGGAGAGTCCAGGCCTGGGCCCCCCGGGCCTGTAATAAAATCTCACCTTATGCCCTTTACATCGGAGCGAGTCTCGAGTTTGTTGGTTGGGATTAATTTGGGAGGCTTTCTCGGACCCAACAGGAGGACTACTGTACTTGAATCATTTCACTTTGAGAAGGGAGCAAAATAAACTTGGTTGGCTTAAAAAATCCTTGTCTGCTCCTGGAGCCTTAGTGTTAGGTCCAGTAGGGGGTAAACAGGTGGCAAAGAAGTAGCTAAGGGAGGACAGAAACTAAATTGTAGGTTGGAACCAAGTTGCAGAGGGGAACGGTTCCCTAGTGGGAACATATACAATAAGGAGTTCCTAGTGATTCTTAACTGACCTATAACCTTTTGCCATCTAATTAGCATAGTATAGGTGGAGCTTCATGAAGGATTCTGGGAAATAGGCCGGCATAAAGAGGAAAACTGTTATGTAATCACCCTGTATATATAGCCTGTTTGTAATTTGTTGTATAACCCCAACCTGTCAATCACCAACCAATCATTAGTGGGAAATGACCACCAGTTCTTTTTTGTTTGTTTGTTTTGTTTTGTTTTTGGCCAGGGCTGGGCTTGAACCCACCATCTCTGGCATATGGAGCCAGCGCCCTGCCCTTGAGCCACAGGTGCCACCTGACCACCAGTTCTTTCAGGAGAAAGGCAGGACAAACTAGCAAGCTTATAAACTGTGGGGAATGCTCAGATTCAGGATCTTCCTCTCTTTCTCTCTCTCTCTGGAATGTATTTTCCTTTTGTGTAGCCTCCTTCTTTCATTCTTTCTTTTATGTGATAAATTCTCTATGTAAAACTGCTTAGTGTCTGTGAGCACCTAGTCATCAGCTTAACTTAGTACCAGTACTCATTCTTGACACTGGGAACAGGGGGACCAGGAAACATCCAACAATCCCTTCCAAACCACATGATTTTTACTTAGTGGTACCATAGAGTAGTGGAAAGTGTATATTAGAGTATAATTGCAATATTCACTGCACTCTCCATCTTCCTTCAAATCAACAATTATAGGTGGACATTTTAATGCCCCTCTGCCAATAAATAATTGGTAGCATAAGTAGGTAGAAAATCAGTGAGGATATAGAGAATTGAAAAACACTCTCAGCTAACTTGTATTGATTGATCAATTAGTATGGCATACTTTTCCACTACATGAAAATACTAATTCTTTTCATATTGACATGGAATATTTACTAAGATAGGCCATATTATTTGTCTTAAACAAGTATTAATCAATTTAAAAGATTTTGGTTCTATGAAGTATGTTTGCTGACCACAATGAAAATGAATCAGAAATAAATTTAAAGACAAATCTTGATAATCTCCAAATATTTGAACACTATGTGATATACTTCTATATGATTCCTATGTGTTGAAGAAAAAACCAAAGGAGAAATTAAAAATTATCTTGAACTTTGTGAAAATAAAAAGAGAATGAATTATATTTGTGGTATGTAGCCAATGCAATATTTATTATGAAATCTATAATATTAAATTCCTATATTAATAGAAGAAATGACTGAAATTAATGACTTCTGCTTCCACTTTAAGAAACTAGAAAATAAAAACCAATGAATTATAAAGTATGCAGAAGAAAGGAAATAACAAATATTAGAACAGATTAATAAAATTAAAAAAGAAAAATAGAAAATACGTGAAACTAAAAGTTGGTTATTTAAGAAGTTCAATAAAGTTAATAAATTTGTACCCAGATTGATCAAAAAAATAGAGATGTGAATTTTCAATGTCAAGAATGAGAAAGGTGACATCACACCCTACACAACAGGTGTTATAATAAAATTATAGGCGATATTATAATGAACTTTATGCCAATAAATTTTATGACATACATGATTGTATAAATTCCTGAAAGATATAAACTACCAAAGGTCATGTAAGCAATATATATTTCATTTGTTAAAAATAGGACATTTTTAGTTAAAAAGCTTTCCACAATGAAAACTTAAGGCTCACATGCCTTCTATGGTAATTCTATCAAACATTTTAGGAAGAAAAAATAATACTAATAATTCTACAAAACCTCTTTCTGCATGGCACCTATGGCTCAGTGGGTAGGACACTGGCCCCATATACTGATGGTGGCAGGTTAGAACCCGGCCCTGGCCAAACTGCAACAAAAATATAGCCGGGCATTGTAGTGGGCACCTGTAGTCCCAGCTACTTGGGAGGCTGAGGCAAGAGAATTGCCTAAGCCCAGGAGTTGGAGGTTGCTGTGAGCTGTGATGCTATAGCACTCTATTGAGAGTGATAAAGTAAGACTGTCTCTACAAAAAACAAAACAAAACAAAACAAAAAACCTCTTTCAGTAAATTGAATAGTACTGAATACTTCTCAACTTGTTCTATGAGGCCAGTGTTAATCTAATACTAACGTTAGACAAAGACATTATAAGAAATGTAAACTACATGAAAATATCCCTCATGAACATACTCATTCTTTGGCAGGCTGAAAAACATAAATTACCTCTTCAAGGGAGCCTTGAAGCCTTTGGTGAATTCATTGACTAGTCAAATCTCCTTAAGTTGTGCACTTGTAAAAAGGCACACCTATTCTTCATTAGACTTATATCAAACGCATTTATTTTATTATTATGTAATTAATATCTAGACTATATTGTTCTGTTAGGGTGAGAATGTTGCTGGCCTGCTTCTGCACATTGTTTCAATGCTGTTTAGCAGAGTACCAGGAACATAGAAAGTGCTCAATAATAATAAATACATATTTTGAATTAATGAATGGCAAGTTGTTGATGGGATGCTATAGTCTGCTATTATGAATAGTGTTGTTTACAGTGATCAATGTTGGCACAATAGGATGAAGGCAGTGAGTAAGCTGGTTAGTTAACATTGTATTAGTTGGTTAATAATTACAACCGATACATTGAGTGTATAGTGTCTCCTTAGTGATATTAATTGGATATGTTTTCTGATACAAGTGAAAGAAATACCTACTAGTAAGGACACAAACAAATACGTGCTGTCATTTCACATAGCATGGTCTCTTGACTTCACCATCTCTGGCATTGATTCATTTGCTAAATGATGCCATCAAAGATGTATGCAATTTCTTTCTGTTCCACCATACTTAGTGTATTTATCCTTTTTTTTTCTGCATGCTACTGTATCTTTAGTCATTGCATCCCATTTCAAGGAAAAAAGGATGAGGAAAGGTGAATTTGGCTTTTGCATCATCAATACTTTCCCTGAGTCCTCTACACTTCTTGCTAACTTACTCTTAGATGGTATTAGACACACTGGGTCTCAAGGTCAAGCATAATATGCCAGATAACCTGGAAAATTGATGGTCTATCAAAGAATAGGCTTGTCATAGTTGCCTAATCTATGACCAATCATCATTCATTTCTTGGGGTTGGACATCTTCAAACAACTTCCTACCTAATTTCTCTTATAATCAAATACAAATGTAGCAATTAATGCTTTTATCTTCAATGAATAACTATTGGATAAGCAAATAATAGCCATCAGCTACTTTTGCTCAAGTACTGCGTGGGGCTAAATTTCATAACTTTCACCTGGTTGAGTCTTGGTAAAGGCACACAAATATTTAAGTTAAAAGTGGTCCTAGAAGGAAAGATAAATTTTTAACCTGAATTTGTGAGTATAAAAATAAGGATATGATTTAGATTACCCTTGTTAATTAATTATTTCATAAGAATGAGGTATGTGGCTCAGTGCCCGTGGCTCAAGCTGCTAAGGCACCAGCCACATACACCTGAGTTGGTGGGTTCGAATCCAGCCCGGGCACACCAAACAATAATGACTGCTGCAACCAAAAAACAGCAGGGCATTGTGGCGGGCATCTGTAGTCCCAGCTACTTGGGAGGTGGAGGCAGGAGAATCGCTGAACCCAGGAGTTGGAGGTTGCTGTGAGCTGTGATGCCACAGCACTCTACCCAGGGCAACAACTTGAGGCTCTGTCTCAAAAAAAAAAAAAAAAAGAAAGAAAAAGAAAAAGAAAAGAAAAGAAAAGAAAAGAAAAAAGAATGAGGTATGTGTTTATCATTACTTCAATATGTTACCTTAATGACCATCAAGTAATACTGTTGTATACGTATATTATAAATAGTAGTCAAAAATTGCTGGTAATTTATTTTATGATTTTTCCCTCCCCAAATAAGACATAACATATATTACATGTAAAATAGGACAGAGAATGTAGAAAAAGGTCAGTGAAATTTAAACACTACTTCTGACCTTACTTCAGTGCTCTTGAGGCTTGGTAGCTTAAAACCTTAGTAAACAGAGAGTGCCAAAAATGTATACACATTTTAAGAAAGGAAAAAACCTGTATTAAAATTGTAATACTCAATATATATGAATAACATTTGTTATCGTGCTTATTATACCTTGTCTCTTGTAATTGCAGAAGTCAAATGTGACTTAAGTATTACAACTATAATAGTGTTTTCCTTTCTTATAATGCATATACATTTATTTGGCACCCTCCATATGTAGGTAGGAATGATGGCTGTTCAACCATGTTAAATGATCAATATCATTTATATAAATATATTTTAATGCATAAGATTATACAAATAATATAGCATATATTAAAATACATTGTGTATATATTGAGAAAAATACTTAAGAACATATATAAATGTTAATATGTATTTATAATGTATAAGAATATTTTGACCTCTTCAATTGATTTTATTCATAAGCTAACTTAGACACCTATAGGTTAGGCATCTATATAGTGTAATTTATGAGATTCTCATAGGTCGCACTTTTTCTACTCTAGTGTAGTGTTTATCCTGTGGCAGGCAGTATAATGTAGTGATTATGGAAAACAAATTCTGGAACCATGCCAGCTAGAAATAGATTCTGGCTTGCTACTAACTAGTATTGTGACCCAATGCAATACATTTAACCTCTTTCTTTGTGTCTCAGTTTCCTCATCTGCAATATAGGCGTAACAGCATGTAAAATGGGTTTTTGGAAGATTAAAAGATTTATTTTTTCGTAGAGCACTTAAATAAATGCCTGGCACATGGCAAGCACCATGGATCTGTTAAATGTAATTAAACTAAAAATCATTAAATACGTAGTAGCTCCTATTTACTCATACAGTCAATTATTGAGATCTTACAGTTAAGTGTTTTTCACATTACTAACCTGCAAATTAGGGTCAAATCTCAAGTGAAAAAGATGGCTTTCATAGGGTGCTAGCCTTTATTTATTTATGAGACAGAGCCTCAAGCTATCCCTCTGGGTGGAATGCCGAGGTATCACACCTCACAGCAACCTCCAACTCCTGGGCTCAAGTGAGACTCAGCCTCCCAAGTAGCTGGGACCACAGGCACCTGCCACAACACCCAGCTAATAGGTTGCAGCTGTCATTGTTTTGGTGGGCCTGGGCTGGATTCGCACCCACCACCTTAGGTGTATGTGGCTGGGGCCTTAGCCATTTGAGCCACAGGCGCCCAGCTGGGTGCTAGCCTTTGTAAGAGGTATTATATATCTCCCATTTATGTTGATTGCATTTAGAATATATTTATAATTGGATTGTCATGAGCAATAGTTTCATCAACTGATAGTTTCCATCTGTGGCATCTTATTAAATAAAAATTGAAAGGCTATGATTAACTGTCTTCCATGTCCTCCTGATGAAATGGCCATTTAAGTGGATCTCTTTCAGGTCACAGGAATCACATTTAGTGATCTATTATTAATAATTATCTTACTTTTTCCAGGATGGGAAGCTAGAATCTGAGAAGACCCTGGTTCTATGGTCATTTAAGTTTATCTTTGTGGTTGAAAAAATTTCATAAGGGAATAGAGAGTTTAAAGGAAGAAAGAAGATCTGGGAATATTAGCCCAACCATTAGGCAAAGGCATATTAAATGCCATCCAGGTGTCCTCAAACTACAGCCCGGGGCCACATGCAGCCTGCCTAGGATATTTATCCCGCCCACCGGGTGTTTTTGCTGCAGCTGCCTGTCCTGCTTAGCAGCCCTCTTCCCAGGCCCCACAGTCCGGCCCTCCAACGTTCTGAGGGACAGTGAACTGGCCCCCTGTTTAAAAAGTTTGAGGACCCCTGCCCAGGATCTCCTTAAAGAGAAATCAATGACAATTTAACTCAAAATTGTTTTGACACACACACGCCAGTAAGAACACAATTGTAAGAACATAGACTTACTAGACGGGGAGATGAGAACCTAATCTAGGACAATCTTTCTTAAAAGTACTCTTTTTTTCTAGCTGTTTCCCAGAATTTCCACTACCTCCTTTACCCCAAAATAATTTCTCTATTTCTTCTCCTGGGATCTTGCCTCTGCTATTCTTGTCAAGGCTATGAATACTGTTCAAAAAAGCATAGCTGATCTGTGCTATACCTGCTCTGAGGACTTTAAGAAGGAAGACTATTATTATTAGGTGATATTTGGAATATTTAATTTTTGGTACAGCACGGGTACTGACTAATTAGGAGGATAGAGGCCAGGTGGAATGGATGACTTATGATTATATGAAGGCTGAAGTCAAGCCCTATAGTCTACTCCTTTTATCTTTCAGCCTCAACAAAGGAGATCCAGACTGTGATTTTTAGATAGCCTCTATTGGAGGCTTAATGTTAGGAGAGGCCACTTGCCTGTTTTCTTGAAGAAGACACTTACAGGGCCCAAATATTCTGATATGCTCTTAATCCTCAGCCTCCCTCCATTAAGCCACCACATGCTCGCTCAGTTCTCACCCATGAGGTTCTCTAGTTCGCCTCCTTCATCTGTGCCTTGGAACTACGGGAAAGGGCAAATTCTATGTTTTTGAAAATTCTGGTCTCTTTTATTTGGGGGTTTCATTTAAAAAATTATATTCATTCTACTCCTTCATGTCAGGTTTTTGTTTTGTTTTGTTTTGTTGTTTTCGGCTGGGGCTGGGTTTGAACCCGCCACTTCCTGTATATGGGGCCAGCGCCCTATTCCTTTGAGCCACAGGCGCCGCCCCTCTTCATGTGAGTTTTATAAAATTCGGCCTAATTCTTTCCTAACCTTTTATATTAGCCACTTTTTAAGATTTGGTACTGTATAATATGTATCTTTCCGTGTCGGTACGCATAGATGTACATTATTATCCATCACAGATAGACTGTAAGTTATTTTATCCATTTCTATTGATTGGTATTTATATTAACCCAATTATTTTGGTGTTTTAAGGCAACATTGTGAGAATTGTAATCAGAAATTTCGGATTAAGGGTCACTGTACAGAAACAGGTCCCAGAAACACCCGGATGTGACATCTGCGACCCCAGGCATTTTTCGCCAGGCCCCTGCAGCCTCCGTACTGGCCGCCAACTGTCGCCGCTGGGTGACGCCATAACCGCGGGGTTTGAAGGCTGCTCGCGCCGTCGGCGGTTGCCTAGCGGCGGATCCACCACACTGATCCGTCGGCCCCCAGACGGGTCAGACATGGAGAATGACAGGGGGTCTCTCACCCCGCGGGATGCGGAAAACCAGAAAAAAGAAGTACAGCTGCGGGTATTCCCGCCGGAAATGAAGTTTCTAGACACTGTGGCCGGTAAAGTGTACCGCCTACCCATAACTGTTCACAACCTCGGCCGGTGGAGCCAGAGGATCCGATTTCAGGAGCCTATCAAGCCCCAGGTGACGCCCGAAGGAGTGCCGGGGAAGCAGTAGCTTGGGGGAGCGCCTTCGGATCTAGGCAGCTCTCTTTCCCCTGGGAAGTAGACGGAGGGCTCCTGCGGGGAGGGGGGGAGGACTGAGAAGGGTTGGGCTTCTGAGGGACAGTGATTTTGGTTTTTTGTTCTGTTTTGTTTTCTCTTTTGCTAGGGGTTGAGAGATGAGAAGGACAGGGTAGGGAAAGGCTAATAATCTGGAACCTTCCTCTTTTTTCCATTTTAGGTTTGGAACGAAGGGAAGGGATTCCTTCGCTGTCTCCTTGTAACCACCTCGAATCTGGGCCACTTGGTTTTGTAGTTCTGTAGTTGCCCTAAGCATTGGGAAAACAATATTCTACATCAACTACCTTTTGAATCCTAAGTGCCACATTACTATAGAAACTGTAGGATCAGTGGAAAGGTTTATTATTTTTTATTTTAACAACGTGGCTGATATAGCAGGCAGTAGGTGTGAGGGATACAGAAGGGACACAAGCCTGTTCTCATAGCGTTTACAAACTAGTGTGGGAGTTTTAGTACAGGACTAACCATCATCAAAATTAATGTGCTGAGAGGCATTATTTATTATTTATTACCTTATAAGGAGTTCAGATGTATAATTTGATTCTTTTTCTCTCACCAAAGTTCAAACTTCTTGTGAGCACTCTGGATCGGGCCCTGGCGTCAGGTCTTCAAATGACAGCTATAGTAGAATATCATCCAGACAAAAACGAAAACATCAATGACCAACTATATATTACAATAGGAAATAAGACATTAGAAATTCCGATCTTTGGGTATGTATTCCTTATATTTCATGCTGACATTTTGAACACTCTTCCGATAAAAATAACAAAGTAATGTATTTTCTCTGACTTGTATTAATAGTTTTCTTAACAGCTGAATTGAAAGAGCAAACTTTCAGAAAATTGCGGAGCCTGTAACAATAAAAGCCTTGGTCTCTGGTGTGTTTTTATTAAAATAACTGAAAACATTCAACAGTTGAAGGTATTATTAATTAGAGTTTTGCAAACCAGTATGAATATTTTAATTTTTAAGTGTTGTTATGTTCACTAAATTTTAAATAAGGCAGATGCTTGGCATCAAAACAAATCAAAATGCTGCTGTTTCGAGATTGGTCAAAAAAGGTGAGTGGATGGGAAGGGAGGTGGATGATTCAATAGAGGGATGGTTAATGATGGGACCACACCAATGGAGCATATTGCAAGGGTACAAATCAAATCTATCAAGTATAGAACACAAATGTCTTAACACTGTGATTAAGTAAATGAGGTGAAGGCTATGTTAGTTAGTAATGTTTTATTTAATTGACATTATTAATTTATTTAAATTAACTTAAAACATTCAACAGTTGAAAGTATTATTTAGATTTTTTGAAAACCAGTATGAATATTTTAATTTAATTTTTAAGTATTGTTATGTTCACGTCACTAAATTTTAAATAAGGCAGATGCTTGACTTCAAAACAAATCGAAATCCTATTGTTTTGAGATTGGTCAAAAAAGGTAAGTGAATGGGAAGGGAGGGGGTGGTTCGATAGAGGGAGGGTTAATGGTGGGACCACACCAATGGAGCATATTGCAAGGGTACAAGTCAAATCTATCAAGTATAGAACACAAATGTCTTAACACTGTGATTAAGTAAGCACACCAATTTGCACAAATAATCAACACACTGAATCCCACAAAGGCATAAATGTATTCATGATCTATATATATATGACTTAATAAAAAATAATAAAAAAGGTAAGTGGATATAATAATGCAAAACTATGTGACTTCTATACAGATTATCTGACCAGAATGAATTACGATTTGATGTTTCCTTTTAATAATAAAAGCATATATTTCTGTTTTTTGTAAAATTATCTGTTACCTAGTGTTAAAATGTAAAGCATTTTTATTCATATGCATAGATGTATGATCCTCCTTTTAGAAAATATGGTTCCATAGGTGTTCTTGTCTTTCAGAGTTAATATTACAATATTTTCTGCTTATTATATTGTATTAGACATATACCTTTCTATAATTTCCCTTATTTTTTTTATCATTCATATAAAGTAAACTTAGATCTGCAATTATTTTGGTTCTCTGTGCTGTTAAGTTCTGATTTGGCATACCATCCCATTTTTCATGGAATCAAACCATTGACATATAGTTGGAAAGAAACAATCTATTAACATATTAAAAATATCTAATTTTCATTTTTTAATTTAAGTAGAGCCATTTTTGGTGCATTCTGCACTATGACATACCTGTGACTGACTCTTAGATTGGCTTGTTTGTGCTATACTTGGAGAGAAGGGTTGAAGATGCTTCTGGCCCAGAAAACAGAGAGTTTTGTCTCATTTCCACAATGTATGCCCCCTCTCATCAGAAGTCTATTTGTCACCCCAGTTCCAATATTATTGATGATGATTTTTATTACTGATTATTATTGACCCTTTTTAAGTGTGATACACAGGGTTGAGGGGAATGTTGAGGGTGGTTTTGGGGGAAGGCAAGGAGAGGAAGAGGTAAAGGAGAAAGTTTGCTGCTATATGTCAATCTTTTTAGAAATTCAGATGATTGAAGATTCACATGCAGCTACAAGAAATAGATTCTTTTTACATTTTTCCCTGTTTTCCATAAGGGTAACATTTTCAAAAGGATAATACCATAACTAGGAAATTGACATTGATACAGTCCTCCTATCTTATTAATATTGCCACAGCTTTATTGGAACTGTGTGTGTTGGGGGAATAGGGTGTCTGTCTATGTAAATGTGTCTGTTATTAATTTTTGTGCAATTTTATCAGCCATGTAGATTCTTGTATTGGAACTAGATGCAGAACAGTTCCAATGCCATGAGTATCCCTGCTGTTGCTTTGCTAAAACCACACCTGCACTCACTCCCTTCTGCCTCATACTCATGATCCCCGAAAGCTGCTAATTGTCTTTTTCTAAAATTGTGTCATCATAAATATGTTATATAAATTAAGTCATACAGTATATAACCTTTTGAGTTTTTTCCTCTCAGAAAAATTCCCTGGTGATTCATGTATCAGTATTTTGTTCTTTTTTATTGCTCCATAGTATTTCATATTATGTATACCACAGTTGGTTTGAACATTGACCTATTGAAGAACAGAGGGGCTGATTTCAGTTTTTCATTTTTGCAAATAAGCTGCTTATAGAATTTGTATGTGAACGTGATTTTCATTTCTCTGGGATAAATGCCCATGTGTTTAATTTCTGGATCATATGGTAATTGCATGTTTAGTTTAATAGAAAATTCCAAATTGCTTTTTACAGTGGTTATACCATTTTACATTCCTATGAGCAAGTCACAAGTAATCCACTTTTAGGGCATCCTTGCCAGTATTTGTTGCCGTCACTATTCTTAAATTTTAGCCATTTTAAGAGATATGGAATCTTTTCATAGTTTTAATTTGCATTGCCCTAACGCCTGATGCTGTTGAACAGATTCTCATGTGCTTCTTTGCTAAGTCAGTATCCTCTCTGGTGAAATGCCTGTTACTACCTTTTGACTGTTTTCCTAATTGCATTGTTTTTTATTATTGAGCTCTGCAATTTCTTTGTATATTTTGGACACATATCTTTTAATAGATATGTGGCTTGAAAATATTTTCTCCCAGTCTATAGCTTTAATTTTCATGTTTTTTTTTTTCCATTTTTTGGGCCGGGGCTGGGTTTGAACCCACCACCTCCGGCATATGGGTCTGGTGCCTTACTCTTTGAGCCACAGGAGCTGCCCACTCTTCATGCTTTTAACAGGTATTTTGTAGAGTAAAAGTCTTTTTTTTTTAATTTTCAACAATGTCCAATTTATCAGTTGTCCTTTAATAGATCATAATTTCAGTGTCATATCTAAGACTGTTTGCCCAACCCTTAGGTCAGAATATTTCTCTATTTTTTTCACTTTTAAGTTTTACATTTAAATATATGATACATTTTGAGTTATTTTTTTATATGACTGTGCAGTTTACATTGAGGTTCATTAATTTGTCTATAGATGTCTAATTGCTCAGACAACATTTGTTGAAAAAGGTAACTTCCTCCATTGAATTGATTGTGTACCCTTGTAAAAAAAAATGAATTGAGCATATTTACATTGGTGTATTTTTCAGTTATGTATTTTTTCTACTGATTTGTGTGTTAATACCTCTGCTGACATCATGTTACCTTAATTACCTTTGCTATAGAGTAATTTTTAATATTAAAAGTTAAACCTATAGATTTAATATAGAGTTTTATAGAGTTAAACCTATAGATTAATTTAAGGAAAATTAACATCTTTGCTACAGTAAGTCTCCCAATATTTAAACATGGTATGTCTTTTTACTTACTTAGGTCCTATTTGATTTTTTAAATTGTCATTTTGTAATTTTCAGCATAAAGATCCTGCACATGTGTTGTTATGTATATAGCTGTTTAATTTTCTTTGGACTGATTGCAAATGATAATATGTTTTTACCTTTGGTTTCTGTGTGTTCCTTGTTAGCATATGAAGATGTGATTGAGTTTTTTCCTTTATATGGTATCCTCTGATGCTGAACTCCATTTTTAGTAGTTTTTTGTATGTTTTATTTTTTAGATTTCTTGTTACCTTAAATGCAGAGAATCAGGTAATCTGGAGACAGAGATAGTTCGCCCCACTCAAAGTGTATGCCTTTTACATCTTTGTCTTGCTTTATCTCCACATCTATAACTTTCAGTACTATCTTGAGTAAGAGTAGAACAACAGAATTAGTTTCCTTGTTCCCACTGTTAAGGGAAACCATTAAGTCTTTTGCCATTAAGCATGGCTTTAGCTGTCAGTATTTTTAAATGGGCTTTATTACACAGATGTAATTTTGTCAAATGCTTTCTCTGCTTCAGTTCTTATGATCATGCATTTTTTATCCCTCTTGGTGTATTATTGTTTTTGTACACTCTGGGTTTTGGTTTGCTAATGTTTAATTATTAGAGATTGTCAAGTCCCAGTTTATGGGAGATATTGCTTTATATTTTTGTTTCATTTTTTGTTTGTTTTGCATTGTCTCTATCAGGTTTTGCCATCAAGATAGTACTGGCCTCATAACATGAATTTGGAAATGTTCCCTTCTATGCTCTGTAAGAGCTATTTAATAATTTTTTAAATGGTAGAAATTTTTAGTGAAATTGTCTGGTCTGGAGATTTCTCTTTCAGGATGCTTTAACTTATGAGTTAAGTATTTAGATGCTTATAAGGCTGTTCATACTGCCTATATCATTGCCTTGGTTGAGTTAAGTATTGTAGTTTGTGGTTTTCAAGGAATTCTTCCAATTTTGAGTTGTCAAATGTGTGAGTGTGGGGTAGTTAGAATTTTTTTTATTACTTTTAAATGACTGTAACATCTGTAATGATATCCCTTTGTTTATTCCGGATGTCAGCCATTCGTGTATTTTGTCCCCCCCCCCTTTTTTTGAGTATTGCTAGTGATTTATCAACTTGAATTTTTCAAAAAATTAATTCTTTGTCATTGACTTTCCTGTCATTTCTTAAATTTCATTGATTGCTGCTCTCTGTTATGTCTTGCAAAGGGTAAACAGGTGGCAAGGAAGTAGCTAAGGGAGGAGACCAGTAACCCAGTTGAAGCTAGGAACCAAATTGCTAGGAACTGTTCGCAGTGGGAATATTCATAGTAAGGCATTCCCAGTGACTGTTAACTGATCTAGGATGCATTACTATCTAATTAGCATAGCATGGGTGGAGCTTTCCTGCAAGATTTTTGGGAAAGATACATGTATAGAAAGGGAAACTGTTGTATAACCAACCTGTTATCTAAACTGTTATATCAACAGTCCCCAACCTTTTTGACACCAGGCATGAGTTTCATGGAAGACATTTTTCCATTCCAAGGTCTAGGGGTAGGGGGATGAGATAGGAGGTAGAGCTCAGGTGCCGATGGGAATGATAGAGAGTGGTTGTAAATAACAGATGAAGCTCCACTCATTCCCTGGCTGCTCACCTCTTGCTGTGTGGCCTGGTTCCTAACAGGCCAGGGCTGAACCATTTTGGCACAAGGGACTGGTTTATGGAAGATAATTTTTCAATGCACTGGGATCTGGGAATGGCTCAGGAGGCTGAGCTCAGAGATACTGTACAGTCACTGGCTTAGGGGTTGAGGGACCACAGTGTTACATAACCCCCAACCTGTCAGTCACCCCAAAGGAGGGATATGGCAACCAGTCTTGCCAGGAGAAAGATGGGAAAAACTGGTAAGCATATAAAATACAGCATGTGCTCAGACTTTGGGGTCTTTCTCTATTCCTGGAGTCTGACCCATTCTGCTCTCTCTGAAACATATTTTTTCACTTCATGTCACTTTGTGTAGCTTCCTCCTCAACTTTGACTTCATACAGCTTCTTTCTTCTACCTATAATAAACTGTGTGGGACTGCTCTGTACCTGTGATCACTCCATCATTGGCTCAACTAGGTACCAGTACTCACTCTTGACACTGGGAACCAGGAGACCAGGGAACATCCAGATAGACCTAACACTCTATTATTTCTTTCCTTCTGCTTGCTTTGGGTTGATGTTGCTCTTTTTTTGTAGTCAAATTTTGAGGTTGGAAATTAGGTCATTGATTTGAAATGTGTCTTCATTTCTAATGTAAGCACATAGTATTATATATGACCCTTAACACTGCTTTAGCATTTATATGTGTTGTATTTTTGTATTCATCCAGTTTTATGTATTTTTACAACTGTCTTTGAGACTTCCTCTTTGACTCATAGAAGTGTGTTAATTAATTTTCATGTGTTTTGAGAATTTCTTAGTGTCTTTCTCTTCTTGATCTACAGTTTGATTTTACTATGGTCAAAACATTGTCTGTAATTTCAAAATTTTAAATTTATTCTCTTTTGTGGATCAGAATATGGTGTATCTTCGTGTATGTTTCATCAATACTTGAAATAAATGTCTAAAATGTCTACTTTTCTTTAGTTGGGCAGATTTTTTGTATATCTGTCAATTAAATCTTATTAGTTTATGTTTTTCATGTTTTATATATCATTATTTGGGGGCTATTTTAGAGGGAAATATTATCACCATTATTGTGGGTTCTTTTACTCTTTCAAGCTTTATTAGTTTTTGTTTAGTGTATTTTGAGGCTTTATTGTTTATTGTGTACACATTTAGGATCATCATTGTATCTTTCTGGTAGATAGATCATTTTATTATATATAATGTCCCTCTTTGCTCATGGTAATTTTCTAGCACTGAAGTTTACTTTATCAGATATTAATATAGCTCTTTGTGCATTTTTCTAATTAAAATTTGTGTGTTATGTTTTTCTATGTCCTTTGGCTTTCAACTTACTATGTTTCTTGAATTTGAGTTTCTTCTAAACAATTGGTTCATATTTCCCCCATACTACCAATGTCTGTCTTTTGATTTTTTCTATTTAGACTATTTATCTTTTATGTTTATATGCGATAACTTGTCTTCTTTTTTATTGTTTGGTTTCTCTTTGTTCTTGTTCTTTCTCATACCTATTTCTTATTTTTGCATTCTTATAGGTTAATTGAAGGTGGTTTTAGAATTCCATCTGATTTATAGTGTTTAGTATTCATCTCTTTGCATAGTTTTTGTAGTGGTATCTCTGTATATAACAATATACATATGTTATATAATGTGCTACTGGTATAGACACTTACCGTTTTGGCTGAAATGTAAATACTTCATTTCAATTCAGGTCTTTTTCCTTTCCCTACTTGCAAAGATCATTGAGTAGCAAATGGTGCTATACTTTGTTTCCAACTTCAGATAATGATTTATAAAACTGATGAGGAAAATATAGCCTATTGTATGTAGCCAGACTTCTGCTAATTCCTTTAGTCCTTTTTTACTCTGATGCTCCAAGATTTTATCTTTTGTCATTTTGTGTGTGTGTGTGTGTGTGTGTTTGAAGAATTTCCTTTAGATTATCTTTAAAGGTGGGTCTGCTAGTGACAGATTATTTTAGGGCTTTTTGTTTTGTGTTTTTATTTTCCTTTCATTGTTAAAGCGTAGTTTTAACAAATACAGTGGTTTCAGTTGGTAGCTTTTTTTGTTCAGTACTTGGAAAATATTGTGGTACTTCCTTCTGGACTCCAGGGTTTCAGATGAGATACATGCTTTATTTAATTTTATGTTTCTCTGTATGGAATGTATCTTTTCTTTCTGCCTTATTTCATGACTTTTGTATCCTTACCCTTTCAAAAGTTTGCGTCTGTTTATGTGAAGAATGCCCTTAAATCCTTGAGATGAAACCTACTTGAGCATGGTAATTAATTTTTGATGTGCTGTTGAATTAGATTTGCTAGTACTATGTGTTTTGTTGAGGATTTTTACATCTATCTATATTCATAAGGGATATTGGTCCATAATTTTTTTCTTATGTCTTGTCCTGTCTTTGTTATCAAGATGCTACTGGCTTTGTAGAATGAGTTAAGGAGGATTCCCTCCATCTGTCAAATAATTTCTGTAGTATAGGTACCAGTTCTTTATATATCTGGAAAAATTTGGCTATGAGTCTGTGTTGTCTGGTCAATGTAATCACATATAGAAAGCCCTTTTTTTCCCCTTTTCCTGCCACATAATCATAGTATCTTTTTGAGAAGAACATTAGTAGTGCTTAGAAGATGTACCATGTCTGGGATAGTCCTGGCAGATCCCTGGAATGTGTGTACCTATTCGATAATATACACTCATATATAAACATGCATACCAAAAAGAACACCAAGATCACCACTGCATAGGGATGTATTTGTGAATGTTTTGTTCAGGTATACTAATTTATATATTTATATGTGTGTGTGTATAGATGTATGTATGCATGTGCTTACATTTGGCAGGTTGTGTTATATGTGGAGTAAATGATCTAATGCGTTTTTTCTGGCACAAAAACTGAGGACTCAATAAAGACAAGTTTTGCTGTATTCTTTATTAGTGCTGTTGATAGCATGGTTAGGTTTGTAAGAATAATGTACTTGAAGCCTAACAAAATGAATTCTAATATAGGCTCACCAACATTACATCCAAATAACTTCTTAGGTAAGTCATTTAATCTTTTTGAGTCTTGGATTTTCATTTGTTATATAGGAGTGATAATAATATTTTCTTAAATATCAGGAATTTTCAAGTGCCAAACAAGATAATATACTTAAAGATACATTGTATATGATAAATTACTATCCAAGTAGAAAATATCTGTATCCTTATGAGATGTGTATGTAGGATGATAATAGATTTTAAAAAGTATTTATGAAAACACATACTCCATGTATGCTACAATGAACCTTTTAAATTAGAGACACATGAAAAATCAATTGTATTATTTTGTACATAGATTTTGTTTTAAATCCTAGGGGATATGTTGTAACATCACTTCCTCCTTTTATTTTACATATTTGGCATCATGAAAATTGGTTTGAGAGGGTATACCATGCACTTAGATTAGTAAAGTCCGATTTCTTTGTTAAAAATGTGTCTCATTATCTTGTCTTTGTTTTATTTCATAATTCCTTTTATTGACAAGTATTTCATCAGTGAAACTATAAGAAAACAAGTTTCTTTTAAAGAGTTAGAAGTATTTATATATGTTTCCCTATAGATTTAGTTATAAGGTTGTTAAGATTGTTGAATTAACTATGTGGCTTTCTTTTCTTCAACCTTAGGCTGATTCCAGTATGTAAATTGGACATTGACTCTGAAGTTAATTTTGGTACCCTGGTTGCCAACAGTAAAGTATATTGTAAAGAGATTACTATCGTTAACCATGGCAAAGCTCCGGGTAAATATGACATATAAATTGACTTATACTTTTAGAAGAATTGGTGCTATTTGACCTGAATACTTGTATAATTAATAGATTCTCTGATTTGTTCAGAAAAAAGGTCTATCATTTGAAACACCTCAAGATAAAAACTCTAAGTAGCATGATAAGAGACTGATAGGGCAATAATTCAGGAAAAATCAATGTACCTCTTTATTATCCTGATTAATATAGACTTGCTCTCAGATGACTGGTGATCTCCCTCAGGATAAGAGGCAAGCTGGTGTCATAGAAGTGACTTAGTTTTTAGAGTCATCCAGAGAAAGAATTAGGGCACAGTGACTTACTAGCTTTGTGATCTGGGGCAAGTGTCCTTAAGGATCTTGAACTTGAGAGCCCTCATAAAGTGAGGCTAGTAAAATGTACTATGGTTAATTATGTGGTACAGTGACTGGCTAATTATAGGCCTTCAATAAATATTAGCCCTGCTTCTCTATCATATTCAATTTGAATTTACATCATGGTCCCTAGAAGGCTTTTATTAAGTTTTTTAAAGAATAAATGCTTTTCTTCTGTGCAGACTGAATCTTTCCTGGGGATTTTTACTGTGACTTAAGAATTTCCATAAATATGTGTATATGTGTGTGTGTGTGTGTTCATATATGCTTTTCATTGATAGCATCCAAGAAGCATAAAATCGCTTATACCTTCAGTCTCTTGATTATACAGTGTGGCCATAAAGTTTGTATGCGATTTAAAATACTGTGCAATTTAAAATTGTGTGCACACAACCTTTATGGCCACCCAGTATAGTCAGCATGTGGGGTTGCAAGATTGTGATTTCTCCCAATCTAAAATTAGGACTGGCTGTGGTCAGGGAGGGTATTTCTGAGACTGCTGTTGAATACATAAAATAGTTCTTAAATTCAGTCCTCCCTTCCACTAACTGAGAATATTCTCTGAGTACTGAAAATTATTAGAACAAAGGCAGTTTGTCACTTAATTTCTTCATAAGGGAATAAAACTGATACCTGTTCCTCTTTGAATTTTGCTCACTTCACTTTGATTTTTAAGTCAGTGAATGTCAATACATGTGGGATTATAGAACATTACTCCCATTTGTGATCTGACTCCAATGTTAAAGGATGGAATGTCTTATGGAAGGTGATTATGGGCTATATGATTATATTGTAGAGCAGAAATTGAGAGATATTTATTTGTATTGTCTTATTTTCCAAAATTTCTTTCAACTGTTGTCTATTCAAAATCCTTCAAAGTCTTGATGACATGAGTATGTCCTTTTTATCCTAAAATTTTACCTAATCGTACAGTTTTACTTCATGTTAAAGCTCTCTAACAAGTAAAAAAGAAATATAAGCTTATTAATTTTAACTTAGCACTATTAATTTAATTAATAATTGTATTAATTTAATATTATTTCACTCAATAAAATAGAATAAATAAAATTAAACTGAAGACCTAGCTCTGCATATTTAAAAAAAATAGTCCACATTGGCTATTAGTATTGTGTTAATATTTTATGTATACATGGTATTTATACTAAGTTAGATTTATTATAATTGAATACTGTGAAATGTTAATTATTATGACCTCAAAAAATGAAACAAATTTTTATCAATGAATCACTTTTTCTTAGTGTTGACTTTATAATTTTTAGAGTTGAATCATACTAGCTTTTCCAAAATAACCACAATAGATAGTATGTATTATATTCATAGTAGCAAGTACCTGTAATGAATCATAAAGTCCTTTTTATCTATGAGCATAATATATAAATGTTCATGATAATAACAATGCATATTCGTGAATAATAGCATGCAGAAAAGAGGCTCAGTAACAAGAGATGACTCTAATAATTAATTTTTGAAAAGCATTTTATGTGATAAATTTTTTAGAATTTTAGAGACAAAGTTTAAATGCTTACAATTTTATCTGTATAATTAATAGGACATGAGAAAATCCACACTTGCCAGATTTATAATTTGCACAGGTTTGTTTTCTCTTTCTGATGGTGTCATTGGTGTTATCTTTGATTTTATATACTCCAAAATTTATCTATGTAACAATTACTGATTAGTTTATTTTAATAGCTTCTTATGGAATAAACATCCTTGCATTTAACCAAATATTGTTGAATACATCTTCTTTTCTCATCCTTTATAAAATCATTTTTAAGTTTACTCCTGACTATGGAAAATAATTTTTGTCCTTTCGTTCTGGAAAGATGTCGTTCAATCTTTAAGATGTATCTAATATTACAATAGTACTTTGTGAGTTATTGAACTCCATGTTGAATTCCATGATTTTATGGTATAATAATAATACCTGTATTGTCTCTTAACTTTCATATTTGAATATTCAAAAGAAACATTAATTTACTATGCCCAAATTGCTATCATTTCTTTCTTTGTCTAAGCGTCCTTGATTATTTGAGTAGACCTTTTTGACCACAGTGTTATAATATACAACAATCTCTAAAATCCCTAATTGTAGGTGTGATCCTTACACTCCATTTCTGCATTTGAATAGCACTCTCAGAACTCCTCAACCTTTAGGTTTATTTGGACTACTTTATCTTAGATAAGACCTTTCACTTTTTTTTTTCTTATTAAATCCTAGCTTTGTACATTAATACTGTCATGGGGTACAGTGTGCTATTTTTATATACAATTTGAAATATTTTCATCAAACTGGTTAACATAGCCTTCATGTCATTTTCTTAGTTATTGTGTTAAGACATTTATATTCT
>NW_003852467.1:183878-185112 GCF_000181295.1 Otolemur garnettii
TAATTTGCTAAGGTTCTGTCCTTTCAGCCTCCTTCTGGACGGGAGCTTCTGTAAAAAGCTGGCTGCAGTTCGCCATCTTGGCTCCACCCCCCCTTGGGCTATAATTCTTAACCCCTACTCTGTCCTTTTCCGTGATCATCAGCGTCATCTCTTTACTTCACCTTCTGAACAAAGCCTGGCATCATTTGTAAACCAGGAAATTTTCTTAATTAGACCAAACTCAGAAGTCATCCTGAGGATCTTCCTTAGTCACACAGAAAAGCACTCCCTACTTTTTCTCAGTACATAATTATCTTAAGTTTTGTTTCCTTGGATACTGATGTCGAGGAATCTTGGTATACCCTTCATGCATGATACAATCCTGAATATATAAAAGGCATTCAGTAAACATTTAATTAATTTGGTGCAATGGTTTCTCAGAGTTTCTGTAAAGCACCATTAAGCTTTCAATGAAAGGTAACTGAACTCAGAAGTAACCCCATATGAGTATTCTGACGTGTCTCCAAAAATTAGTCATTTGGAGACTTGTGGTATATCTTTGGAGCCTAGTATATCATTGATATGCTTAGGCCAAGGAAACAAAAAGAAAGAAAGAAAGAAAGAAAGAAAGAAAGAAAAGAAAAAAAAAAGAAATAACAATGGCCTTGGGTACATGACAACTTGATTTTTAATAGCATCCCATGTAACTGTAGACTTTGGTCACGCTGATTACTTCTTATAGATACTGTGGCACAAAATATACTTAATAGATAGTTTGTAAATGTATTTTGGAGTACTATAGGCAAGGTAACAAAGGACCCTTCATTTCAGGCACAATTGTGGAGATACCATTATATCTTGTGTGCCCTTTGGGGCCTTTTCAGCAGGCAAGTCAATTTGTTACTGGCAATATTTGACATAGTTGGCCACTGCCATCTTCTTGGAAAAACAAAACAAAAGAAGAAAAAAAAACTTTGGGCTTTTGTGACTCCCTCGCTCTCTTATGTAGAATAGTAATGAATAGCTCAGGTCTTGGAGTGAGGTTGAACAGGGCCCAAATCTCGGTTGCACCATTTACTCGTTGGGAAGCCCAGGGATTCATTCTGCTCAATCATCCATTGTTTATATATTAGAGATAAAGATAGTGTTTTTCTCCTATAATTCTGATAATTAATGAAATGCTTAGCACACTCCCTAGTATATATTAAGTGCTTAATAAATATCAGATGATGTTATAATTATTATTTTTTTTACC